>NW_024513877.1:669625-700630 GCF_017590135.1 Pyrgilauda ruficollis
AATATTAATGCCCCATAAAAAAAAAAAAAAAAAAAAAAAAAAAAAGACAGAAGTGTCCTGACCTTGAATATTTTTCTCTTTTCAGTACATGTACACACATTTATGAGAAATAGAAGAGAAAAACAATAATGTTCCTTTGTAAAGAGAAGAAAATAATACCATTAAGTAATAAAACCTAAACCATTTAACAGCAACATAAATTTCTCTGTCAACATGGCAATTTCCAAGCCACAATATTGTGAAACAGGAAATACAAGTTTATCCTCTGAAAAGAATTGCAGACTGCATTATAATAAGAATCTTTTATCAAAAGTGCCTTTCACCATGATGTCTAAACAGTTTCGGAACTAAAGGCTGTTACATCTCAAAGCCAAAATTCTCTATCAAAATATTTCCAAACAAGCCCAAATTTTACCTGCAATGTACAGATTAAATGTACAAGAAAAACCCCAAAAAATCAAACCCAAAAAGAGCCCCCCCAACCAACCAAACAAAAAACCCCAAGCCACCACCATTGCCATCACCAAAAAAACCCGACAAAAACCAAACCAAAACAAACCAACAAAAAAACAAACAAATGAACAAACAAAAAAATAAAAGAAAAAAATACAACAAAAAACCAAGCCTCCCCCCTGCAAAAAAAAAAATAAACCCAAAACCCCCAAACCCACGACTTCACAATGTAATGCTGAGCAACAGTAAGGAACAATGAATCATGATTTTCTGTAGGTAACAAAGTGGAAACTTCTGCACAGACAATGAGTTTTCCCTTCATCTCATCTCAGCACTTTGACTTTCAGTCCAAACTCCCAATCAGATATCTTCAGGGAGGCCTCGTTGGTTGTAGCTTCTTTATACAGTTTTTGTTAAAATAAGCAAGACTTTATATCAATGTTTGAGGCATGACGTATTTCAGTCCCTGACACTTGTAATTTGAATGGGAGAAAAGCATCATCTGTGCCATTTGTTTCAGCAACTAGTCCTAATCTCATTAGCCTAACTAATCTCCAACTAACCAAAATTTCTAGAACTTTTCATAAACACTATATTTTTTTTTAAATGGGTTAAAAAAAGATTGTTTATTTGGGGTTTTTGTGAACATTTCATTGTGACTTCCATTGCTTCAGCACACATTAAACATTTTATTACTATGCACAATAAACAAAATAATTTTGAAATAAAAAATCAAAATGTCCAGTTGTGTGTCTGCCATAGCAGAAAAAATCATTACAATTCATTACAAAAATTCATTACAAAGACAATTCTGTCTTTCACTTTTGTTTTGTCCAAAATGTAATTGAAATTGACACTTTAAAAAATGTTTCAATACAGAGAAATCAATATCCTTCACCAAGAAAATCATAAAGAAAATAAATTTTAAAACTAATAAATTAGAAAACATTTATTATGAGTAGTACTCTGATCTATGATCATCATTGGGTGATGCTGAAGAAGACTCAGTGGTTGAAGGTTGTCAGATAGCTCTTCTAAGATATTGAAAGTGTACTTTAAATACTGAAGCTTACATTAAGTTTGAAGGGCTGGATTTTCAGTTAAACAAAGAACCAATGGATTCATCAAATCTGCCATCATCATTCCCATTCATCTCAGCTATGAACACTACAGCTAAGAATTTCGTCTACACCAAGTATAAGCAAACATTAACATGGAAAGAGGTACAAAACCAGTTTCTTAATGTTTCACTGTTCATTTGTTAGGCTACAGAAACTTCTGATATACATAAGATGAATTGTCTTGCAAAAAAGTAACACATGTATTAATTTAGGGCAGAGCATAATACTTCCATGCTGTCTTCAGAGAAGGAGAAGTGCTGTTAGCTAAGGCTTGGGGCATTTTGGTGGAGTTTCTATTAATCTCTTAATTTCAGATTTATTGAATAATATCAAGACTAGAGACTTTGCCAAGAACAAGAATGTGAACACAAAAGGGGAAACAGAGAAACATACAAAGTGACGTGGTGATAAATTAGGTGACTCATTTCTTCATCTTGCATGAGCAGCAGGTTAGAAATATTTGGCAGCATTGGTTACTGAAAATTGTAGTCCTTTCTGTTCCCTCACCACTTTTCAGGGAGGCAGCCAAAGTGGTCATGTACTGCTTCAGCCCAACACTCCTGAGATGCTGTCTGTGCTTGTTATGCTTTCTTGTCACAGATGTAGGAAAAGAGTTTTCTAAAAGTGCTCATAGTTGGAATTAATTTATTTTTTCTGCCATCATCACAGGTTCAGGGATAAAAGACCACCATACTAGTATTTAGGATATTCTCTGCCTTTTAGTACTGCTTAGGCCTTTTCTGCATCGGGGAAGTGACTACTTCATGATAGAATGCAGTGGACATGACTAAGAGCCTAAAGAATTTAGCATGGCAGGCAAATATTCCATGACCCAAAAAAACATCTTCAGGTAGGTTAAAGTTTTAAACAATCCCAGTACAAATCTCATGGAAGTTCTGTGTCCAACAAACATTAAGAATATATTTAATTCCAAAAGGTCTGTTTCACTGACATCAGCGGGAGTGGCACCACGTTTGCTTTCTTGTGGCAAAGGTTTATCGTTTCAATCAAGTTCATGAATGTAAAGTAGGACATTATCTATACAACACAAGCAAATATCCCTTTAATAAGCACTTCCAAACACTGACCACTGACCACCTACTTAAAATACATTTTTCATTACTTTAAAAATAATACACAATTATGAGGAGCACTGTGATCATAGGTGTTTTGGGCTGCAGTGGAGCTGTTCTGACAGCTATGACTACTTATCTCCATGGATTACTTGAATGTATTTCCATGAATTTATGGCCATATAAATATTGGCATATCCACAGAACATCACATAGTCCTGAACAATGCTACTTGTCAAATTGTGGAATACTGTGATGAGAGAAAAAGCCGTAACAGAAAATTGAACACAGCAAGATTGGTGGAAGAATTTTGGTGTGCTCTTCCATTTAAGACCAATATTTTCAGAGCACTCCAGAGAAGGATGAAGTATTGAGGACAGGGAAATAAAATTATGAAAAAGTTCTTTCCACTGTGTCTCTCATGCAGAGGCTTTAAAAAGAATGAAAAACACTTTTGAGAAAGTAGATGGGTAATTGTTAAGATTCTTCTGGTATTTCAAATACTCCTAGGTTTGTAGTCGCAAGGGGAAACACTCCCTCTTGCACTTGACTGTCGAACTAAAGCAACTCACCTTTAGAAACAATCCTCCTCTGAAAGCTTAAAAGGAATGTGTAGAGCTGGGGTTTTTTATCATAAAAGACCTTGAGTTTTATTTTTGCATTACTTTATTCCACATGTGGAAATTTTGTTCCACACTTCAGTTTCTGGGTTTTTTTAATGCTCAAAAGGGGAGAGATTATGAGATTTTAAAAATCCTAAATTAACAGCAAGAAACTCTAGGTGACACGACTAAATAAATAATTTCTTGCCAGCAAGAAATGTCCAGTAAAGATCCTTTTTTAGTACAGGAGTTAGAAACTCTTTCAAGGCGTTATCACAGATACAATTGACGATTTCATATTTTCATAGAAATGTCCAAGGTACAGAATTATCACTTTAATTTCCCCAGGAGGAAACTAATTTAGTACATCACAACTTAACAAATACCAGAATATATCTTGTAAAATGAATTCCCACTGGGTACATGTAAGCAGAAGGACTTTGAGGAATTTTTTCCAAACCCTTGATTCAAACTCAAGCTAGAACAACTCCACTCCTGCCTTCCACTTCCTACACACATTATTTCCAACTGTAGTAAACTAAAACACATGGGCTGAAAAGGATGACAGTGCTCTTTATCATGTCCCCAGATTTGTGTGACACTCACTGTTTGTGCACAGAGAGGTCATGATGATGAAAGTTCTGTAGCATCTACATATTGCCCTTTTTGAGGAAGTATTTTGTAAAATCTGTGCTTTTGACATGCTTACTTGTAATGGAATTCAGACCTCAAGCCCTACCAAATCCCACCTGACTGTGTGTAGCCTTTAAAATTACCACTATCAAACTGAAAAGTTTAATAAAGTTGCTTAACTCTGCAGTGGGATTTGCTTCCTATGATGCAGAAGAAGGCAATATCTACTGAAGCCCATCTATCAGTAGCTGTCAGAAGACTTACCCACACTGTTGGTGTGGAAGTAGAGCAACTGAGATATCTGACAGCACCTTTGCAGGAAAATGCTGGAGAAACTGAGGTAGCGTTTTGAACACAGGGTGGGCAAGGGTCATTGAGCTCATTACAGTTCATCAAGCCCATCCCTTGCCACATTAAATGTTTAGAACCAGGGCACTGATATGTCAGAGGAGGTTTTTTAACTCCTGTGTGTAACTCATATCAGAGCTTCACTGCTCTGATAGATACATACCTTCTGCCACCAAAATGAAATAATTATATATTTGCACCTATGGACAGATATACTAAAATTTTCTTTGGTTTCAGTACAGCTGCTCAGCTTCCTGACCGACTGCACTCACATCTACGAAGACTACTCACATCTTCTTCCCAGATTCTCTAGCAAGGCAGTGACCTTGCTCCCTGGTGATACACTTAATGGAATTATGTAATTCTAAAAGTTAGTGCATTCCAGACTCCTTTCAACCCACAAAACCCTTGGTCTTAAACACTGGTAGCTTTTATGCACTTCCAAAGAGCCTTCCTGAAAGGGACTCTGCAGTTCTGGCTCCTCAGTTCCAAGGACATTCACCAAATTTCCAGTGCCTCTCAGATCCCAGGTTTTTCAGTCACTTGTCAGGTCAGCCTGTGTGAAAACACAGAGGTTAGTGAGCCTAAGAAACATACTTGTTTTCAAAACCACCACATGGTTTTTACGCTTTCCAATTTTCAAAGGGAATACTATGGAATCTCAATTTGGGATTTTTTTTTTTTTTTTTAATTCAAAGTGAAACTTTTTTAACATAAAATAATCATGGATTTTTCTGACATTGAAAAATCATGGATTCTTCTGACACAGCATTCTCTCATGCACTAAAAAAAAAAAAAAAAAAAAAAAAAGTACAAATCTGTAGTTTAAACTACATTGCTAGACAAAAGCCTAAACTAAAAGAGGTATTCTGACATGATTAATATCTCTATGATTAATGTCTCTGTGTTGAGAAACCACTAAATACATAACTTGCACTGCAAAGAAGTAGTATTTTTCTCTCATCATGTACACATGGACCTTTCTAGTAACTTAAAATTCTTTAAAGGCCTATTCAATTTCTCTTCTTTATATTTTCAGCAACTCAATTTTTTGTTTGTTTGTTTGGCTTTTTCTAAAAATAACACTAGAAACCAAAGCATTCTGATCCTTATTGGAAATAAATTGGGAAAGTTCAGCATTTATACAGTAATGGGTAACTTATCCCATGGCTCCTTCTGATGTAGTTCTTTTTTTCCTTTGATTCCCTATAGGCAATCAATAACAAAATCACAATTTTTTTTTGCAATTATATCTGGTTACAGAATTAACAGGTTTAGATTTGGTGAATGCTGAATTTGATTCATTGGGAAAAGTAAAAGATGATGTGTCATAGCTAGTGCTTTAATAAGAAAACCTGCACTTTCTGCAAAGAGGGCAGTGTCTTGGGGACCATGTCTTCAGGAGCTTGTTGCTGTTGAATAGCTGTTAGATTAAGATGGAGCCTTGCACAGAGAGGAAAGACAACCGGTTCTGCCTTTGTCTCAGAAGAGGAAAACCAGTGTAGAGTATAAGAAATGAATTACCAGACTTGTCTCTTCCTGTCCCATTAGATGAATGGAATAATTACTTTTTAATTCTGCAAGGACCAAGCATCTTTTTAGAACCCTCTGATTCTCAAGGTTGAATAAATCAAGATGTGCAAAAATAGGCTCCACACTGAAAAGGAAATTAAAATGTTTAATATTGAGCATGGAAAACCCTGCTTTGATCACCCACATCTCTTGGAGAAATTAATCCTCTAATGGAATTCAATGTTTTTCTACTAGAAATTTCAAGCAGTTAGACACCCAACTTCCTGAAGGGTATGTGTTTTGGTAGCTCCAAAACTGGCAGAGAGTCGGCAATAAAGGTTAGTCAGACCCTGAAGGAAGCAGAAATGTGCTTTTAGCACTTAGACACGTGAGTCTCACTGATCATCCAATTTCATAGCAGGGCAGCTTGCTTACAGCTTGCACCTTCTTAATCTTCCTCAGCAGAACTGATACTCTCAGCAACTGCCTCTTGCTGAGTGTTGCCTACTTTATGGGCTCTTTCATCAGCAGAGTCATCCAATGGCTTATGCAAGTATAAGGTGTTCTTCAAGAGCTAAATGATAAGGCTTAATGTGGCTGACCCCAGTTTTTTTGCCTGAGGTTTCCCTGATAAAAACCCAGTGGTGCAAAATACATGGTTCAGAGCACAAGACTTATGAGGAGCAGCTGAGGCAGTTGGGTTGTTTATCCTGGAGAAATGGAGTCTCAGGGGAGACCTAATCTCTCTCTACATCTATATGAAAGGAGGCTGTAACCACGTAGAGGTCAGTCTCTTATCTCTGGGAACAACTGACAGAACCAGAGAAGAAGGCCTCAGGATGTGCCAGAGAAAACTTCAGACTGGATATCAGAATTATTTTTTTTTTTTCACAAAGGGTAATCAGGCATTGGAATAGGCTGCCCAGGGAGGTGGTAAAGGTACCAGAAGTGTTCAACACTTGTAAATGAGGCACTATGAGTTAATGGTGAATACCATGGTGCTGGTCAACTCAATGATTTTTAAAGTCTTTTGCAATTTTGATTATTCTGTGATTCTATGATTCTGTGATCTAACATCAGTACCCAGGGCTAACCCTCAGAGACTTTGCACCCTGTATGCTGGCCAGGTTCTGGGTGACTCTGGAGCTGTTCTTACAGATATCTCAATCAACAATATTGTGGGAGTGGGTTTCTCAGCCTTACTGTAACAGAAAAGAACACAGCAACCTCTTCTAACAAGTAATGAACTTCAAATATGTATGTACCCTGGCTTCTAGACTAATAAAATAGTGAGAGGAAAGCTGGCTTCAGCTTTCTCACAACAACATTAGAAGAAGAAGGAGGAGCACAGAGACTACTTCTAATGCCGTTCAAACGCTAAGCCCAGTCCTGACACTGACTAGGCTCAAATGCCCCCCCCCCCCAAAAAAATGCTGAAAAAACCCACCCTAGTGGGTCTTCATTAGCTAAGAAATTCTGAACTACAATTTTGTAAGGAGAGAAATACAAGTATGATAGTCTTTCTATCTGGCCTTCTTTCTCCATTGGCTGACCCAAAAAGAAAAAACACCATGATACACTTAACAGCATGGACTTGTATTCATTCCAGGTGGGGTCTTCCTCTTTCCCTATTCTTCCACCTAAGCTGGGTACAATGTCATAGCATTGAACATGCAGAATACTGCTTCAGTATCCTTCTAATAAAACAAGATATGCAAGAGCTTAATCCTTTCATGTACTCACATAAGTATATGCACATTCACATCTACAAACACACCTCTCAGTCCAAACAGATTTTAAAAGATTGCACTGATTGGTGGTTGAGTGGCAAATCTTATAAACTTGAAGCTGTATTTCACAATGGTGAAACTGATGCTGATGTCTTGACATTTGAAAATACTTCTCCCCCTCCACCTTTTCAAACAGCTGTTGGTAGGGTCATCCCACTTGTCATTGTTTCCAGAGATATCTCTACTGCAACATAATTTAATCATTCCAGCTGTGTGTCAAGCAGTTAAATGTATTATTAGTTTTAAATGGATAGGGCAGTTTAAACTGAAATAGAAGTCTTAGATTTAGGTGTTACACACAGGGAAAAAAAAAAAAAGAAAATGGTTGTTCAATTTAAATAGTCACATTTACTTATATGCTGATTTAGTTATGTTCATAAAGATCTTCAAGTATCCACCAGCTTGTTAGTAATGCTCACAACATGTATCTAAAATCCAAGAAATGAAGGCAAATTGAAAAACATGTAACTCCACATTTCTGATGAAGTCAATTTGAAGGCTAGATGATAAATTCAAATACAAATGGCAGGATGTGAAACAGCCACACAAGATTTTTCAATTAATTAATGAAGTGCAGTAGTGCAAAAATTCAGGAGTGAGTAAAGGCAGATAGTGCTATAAAGAGATTTCAGACTTGTTCAATGTAAATGCTCTATGAGGTTCCTTAAGAAGGAACTGGGAGAGAAGACTCTGGGAGTGGTATTTTAGAGTGGTGCATAGTAAATAAGTGATTTAAAGTAATAGGAGTCATGTGGCTAAATCATGAGGCACCACTCTGATGATGCACCCTTAAGACCTTGCTTGGCTGATCTCTTGCAAGGTTGAATCCACCCTACTCCAGCTGTTTCTGATACCAAGTATAACATTATAAATTGCTCTAAATGGGATTTGTGTTGTGCTATGAAATCACGTCCACTTCTGCACCAAGGCTAGTATTTAATTCTTGAAAAAAAAATCCCTTCAGGATATCTTAGAAAATTCTACACTTTGAGTGTTGAATTTCTCAGGTGGTGGATTTGCTCTTGTCTTTTGAAAGTAAAATCCATTCCTTTAAAAAAACAGAACAAAATAAAATTAAAATGAAACCATGAAAACACCTTTTTTTTCAAAAAATATGCTTTATTCTGGTGTACTTTTGCCTGTGCAGAATAAAGTATTTCACCCTTTTTTGTTATGTTGATCCAACAGAAGAGATAATTTTCTGTTTTTTGTAGAAGATAGGTGCTTTACCAGGAGGCAGCTAAGAGGACATATTCATTTCACTTTAAGAGGTGCTTATACGTGGAAGTGGTACTGCTATAGAATAAATTATTCAAAATTAAAGTAGTGCATTGGGATGCACTCAGATGATTGAGGAACACTCTTGCTCCTGTGCAAAGGCACTTACTGTTACATATTACAAGCTCAAGTTTGGTGGGAGCTGTAACTGGTTTCTGCCTTCCTCTTCACATTCCACACCTGAAAAAGCTGCATCTACATAACTATGCACAAACAGTTTGCAGCTGTGTACCCTGCTCCCTATCCCTTTAGATTTGTGTTCCATTTGCACTGCTTTGGAAACAGCTTAAGGTACACAAAGAAAAGCTGCTCTTGTTTCAGAAGGAGAAAGGGCTTAATACAGAAATGTGTGCAGTTAAAAACGTAATTTTAATTACACAAACATTATTTGTTATACAGTGCAGACAGGTGTATCCCATTATTCAAACATGGCCCTGACCAAACACTGACCCCTTGCTGCTGTCTGTTGCAGATTCAAAATGTTTCTCCTTCACCATTCCTCTCATAAATCCTCTGTAAAAATTTCTGCAGTTGGAAGTACTGTGATCTAAAATTTTATTTGACCTAACCCTCCTATCTGCAGTCTCTTGTCATAACAAAAAGCATAGATCATCAAGTTTTCATCATCTAGCAATTTTCTTAGCCACGCATCCTTTTAATAAATTACCTTGATTTGGCATCTGAGAAGTTGCCATTAAGTGGATGCACACTGGACTAATCACAATACAAACTTCAAGGACTTAAGCATGCTGTTATTGATACCTTTCACCCAGAACACCCTTACGTCTTGAACTAGCAAAAGTGAACCACAGCACACTTTCCATTTACCTTTACAGTCTTTAGTATTTGGCAGCAAATGTCTTTGGTAAGCTGCAGCTACCCCCATGACCAGGTCTATGTGAAATTCTAAGAGTATATCTAGCAACATCTCACAGAATATAATAGCTTCTCTAGAAGACTGATGCTTATGGCAGAGAAGCTTTGCTGATGGAAATAATGCATCTATCCAGGCACTGACAACAAAGATTATCAGCCACCAAAAGCAGAAAGGCAGCTGAAGAGCTGCAGAAGAAATTGCCTTGATAACAAAACCCAAAGTGGCTGTGTAATGCAGCATTCACTGACGTTCAGAAACATTGCTGTGTCCTCTTTGCATCCATTCGGACACTCCTGACCAGCCCCAACATGGAGGACAGCGGGGGACACTCTCCCGTGCCTACGATTGTAAGCCCTAATGCAGAGGAGGTGCTGGCAGACAATGGTGGAGGAGGAAGGAGTCAACTCCTTGCAGGGGTTTAATCCAAGGTTTATTTGGGAACTCCAGCAGGAGCAACATACATCATATGCTGATGTATGACCAGCTGCAAAGAGCCCAGACTGAGCGCTCGCAACAACTTATAAAGGGGGGTGGATACAAGGGAGGGATTTACAAAACAACCAATGGGAAGAACTAGGGGTGTGGAAAACAGGGGGAATAGACAGGAGGAGACACAAATTGGGAAACATGTTGAGGGAGGACCCCTGATAGAAGGTTCTGGAAAGAGGGGATGGGAGGCCAAGTGACTGACAGAGAACCAGGGAGGACAGTGGGGAATGAATCAGCAGAAAATTGGGGGTGGTACGTGGAGAGTAGGATTGACATGGGGGAGGAGGGCAGCAACTTGGGGTAAACCATTTTTGGCAAAGAACGGGGGTACATAAATGAAACCATTACAGAATGAAACAAAGGTAATAAAATCACAATACAACACAGAAATAGCTGTATCAATGGATGTTTGATAAGGCAGAATCACCTTTCACTCTGTGAAGAGGTCAACACTCTGATCTGCACAAAAAATATTATTTGTGTATACAGCAATTGTGGGATGAGATTTCTAATAATTATTAATTTTCATCAAAATATCTAAATAGTAGTATGTTCTATGTATGCTGAACACAGAAATCAGATGCATTTGGGAGATGGGATGCAGATGCAGATCTTATATATATGACCTTAAATTTGCAGCTAATGAGTGTGACATACGAAATAGTACAAAAAAAAGCTGCATCATTGTTTTCTGGAGTCTATGTGTTTATCCTGTCTCTGAGAGAACTGTATTACTTTGGTCCTTCAAAGAGTGGTTTCTCTGTAAAAGACCAAAACAAAAACTCTGAGGAAGCAGAAATTATATTATAGTAACCAGAATAACTCTTGTTCCTGGGTAGGTGTGTAGCCCATCTGTAGATCACACTCAGCAGTTTATCCTATGTTCCCTCTTCTATTAAGGAAGCTCTTCGTTTGCAACATGTTGGATGGGTGCTCAGGTTATGAAGGAAGCAGAAGTTTGGAGATTGACAAAGGGCACAAGAAAAAGTGTACTTATGGGTATGGCTATGAGAACACACTGGACTGTGAGAACTTCTCATTTTTCCAAAGGTTCCATTAGATTATGTCCTGACTTCCTGGGTAAGACAGGGTAGAAATTCTCTTTCATTACCCCTCCATAAAAAAAGGATATTTTTAACCTTAGTTGTTTTAGAGAGCCAGTGTACAGGAAGGACACATAAATAGTTGTACTGGCAGAGCGAAGTTAGGCAGGAACAAGAGGAAGACTATTGTTGTCTTCCCTGCTGTTGCCAGCATAATGGTCTACACCAGTCTTTTGCAGCTCTTCCAATCCTTTGACATCAAATTTTCACTTGGCTTCATCCTTAGAATCACCTATACAACAAATATATTAGAATGATATCCCATCAGGTTTCATTTATGGTATATGGAAACAAATCCAGCAAAAACTGAATTTTTGTGTGTGTTTATAAGAACATACATTGCAGCTGATACAGGGACAGGAGGAGGTCCCAGGAGCAGAAATGCAGTAAAGACTGAAAAAATAAGCCAAAACAAGTTAAAATATACCTTTTCCCCCTGACAATAATCATATCCAAGAGGTTTCTTATCCACTCCCAAGCACCCAGAGGTCTCTTGGCTTGGTCAGGTGCTGAGCAATGGGGGTCTATAGAGCTCAGCAGGAGCTAACTCTGAAGGGAATTCTGCTAACCTGGAACAGGGAGATAAATGCTGATTGAATAAGGCATGGTTAATAAGACTTTTGTCTTCACTCCTCATTGTGGAATGGTTGGTTTGTTATAAAACTAATTAGCATACATGTGGAAGTACTTTGTGGAAACAGCTTAATCTCAAGCAAATGTGAAAATAAGCCTGTATTTTTTCTAGGGACTGATTTACATTAATTATCTTCTACTTAAGAAAACCTCACAAACTCTTTTTTTAATCATTGTTTCTTTGTGGAAAAATTAAGAACAGATCACATCTGTAAAACACTGTACATACAAATTTCTAACATTTCCAGCAAGGAAGTATTCTCCAAAGGCAGAAAGGCTTGGGTTTAAGTCAAAAATGCTACTTCACAACTAGCTAAAGTCAGAGGCCTCAGTTTATATCTAGCTACCCAAATTACTAGCTTCATTCTCAAAAAATTATGACCTTCTAAGAACCAGACTTAATTTTAGGAACCTGAATGTGGATTTAGGTGCCTAAACTTAGCCACGATGTGTTACCTTTTTTTTTTTTTTTTTTTTTTTTTTTTTTTTTACTTAACTACAGCATTGATCATTTGCTTATATAAGAGAGAGTTTGTGATCTCAGAAAAAGACTCTTTCACCAAAATTTAACCAGCAACAATGTAGCAATTTCAGACTGCAAATATCCGTAATGAAAATGGATTTTTAGGGTGTATGTCTGTGTTTAGTTTCTGCTTTGGGCATGGCCCTTTGCCAGATCCCAGTCCTTTAGTCATCCTGCAAGGGATGAAATGCATCCTTGCTGTCTTCAGAGACATGCACTGGAGCTTTTTTACACAGTAGTTTGAAGCAGTGGTGGGGATGACCTGTGTCTCTGCCTGGCATGGAGCAGGGGCTCAGCTAAACCACAAGGATGGACTTGGGAGTCTGCACTTAGTCCCAGCTCTAGAGACTCACTTGCACATAACTAGGATCCACTCTATCCCTCATGCTTTTAAAGAAAGCTCTCATCCTTCCTGAACAAATTTTAAAAAGAAGGTGAATTGTCCACTTAAGTCAATATTATCTCATGGAACAAGTTCCCATAGAATGATCACTCAGTAAACCTCCCAAATTGTTCCACTTTGAAGAATTTCAGGCACTGCCTGGCAGCAGCAGAATATTATAAACTTATAAACCTGAGGTTTGGGTGCCTGATGCACCTCTTTCCATCTCTGCTGTGAAGAAGAGGTAGGAGAGTCCCACAGGACTTCTGCCGGTGTTCTTCTGCCTCTCCAGCAGCTAGGGATAGGCAAATAGAGTGGAGATGTGTTTGTGGATCTAAACATTACCACTCCTTCCTAAGTGTGAAGAGACAGAAAGCCAAGATTCCTTTCCATCAGGTATCTCTAATCAGAGTGTATGTCTGACTCCTTCATGTTAGAGGGAAAAAGTTCCTTTTGTTTCATGACTGCTGCCTGTCTCTCTCTTGAGTTGGAGGTAATGGGTTAAGGAGGAAGGTGTACATTGCAAGAGAAGTGCTAAGAAATGAGATGTGAAGCAAACAGACAGTTCTGGTGAGGAAGATGGACTTGCAAATCTGTGACAATGTGCACCTGGATGTCCAGGGATCATCACAGCTATCTCTGCCTCTCAGTCCCAGTAGGGACACATGCTATTGGCTCCTTTGCAGTCTGGTAGCCAAAGCAGCTTGGTTTGGCCAGTGCTAGTTTCACAAAATAAATAGTCATGCACCTCTTTTGTTTTTATTCCTCCACTGTGCTGTAGAAGGTCGGATTGAAACAGGGTATACAAGCTTTCAGACATTTAAAGTTAAAACAAGTACTATTTACCTCTATCCAGATCCCATAGGAAGACTTGCCATAGCACAAAATCTTTAGACTTTCGCAGAACATACCCTTGTTGACAGTCTCTGGGACACATATTTTACAGCAAGACCATGCTGGGCTCAGCCTTAGTGGGTCTGTAAATTTACTTTGTTAGAGATAGTGCATTTCCTACAGAGATTCTGTTACTTCTGCTAACCAGAAACTAACACATGACATAAATAAGACTTTTCTCTCAAAAAGGTAGAAAAGATTCTGTAAAATCTTTTCTTTCTCTCCCCAGGCTGCTTTTACTCAAATATAAAATGCAGTTCTTCCTTTGACTTAATTACCCTAAATAGTCTATTTATAAACTAGAGCTTAGTGTCTATCCTTGTAATTTTCACTAAGGAAGTATCTATATTTTCCTCACTCATATTTTACCAGTCCTGAATACAGAACCAACACTCTTACCCATTACAATCAAAACCCGAGCCGTTAATGGATGTTTGTGTCTATTTCATTTAAAGCACTACTGTGTTTAAACACTTAGAGTGCTGAATGTAAAAATAGCTGGCAATCTCAGAAGTGAACATTTTATTTGTAATATGGCTGATTTTATCGTGCACCACAACATTTTTTTACTCATCATTTATTAATAATTTATATACCTCATAAAAAATGAAAGTTGAGGTCAATAATTGCTGACACATAAAAGAACAAGGAAAAGGGCAAGTAAGGGCATTATCCAGAGCATTGTGGACTAGCAAAAAAACTCTCATATTTTCTTTGCATACATTGAAATATAGTAACCACTTAAAAGGCCCAAGTAAAGGAAAAAGAAAACTTATTTTTTAATAATCAACATGATTTCTCGTTTCATATATACTCATATGTGCTTTAGAAAGCATCTGGATTTTTATTTGCATCCGTTTTTACTTATCAGTTTTATTCTCTAGCCTCTATCTTTGCTTTGCTGCTGGGGCGCCTCATCTCCTCTGAGCAGACTGGTGAGCAGAAGACAGTTTTCCACTTGGCTCACAGCCCCACATATGCATTGTCAACATGACTGTGTTTAATAATAATTCCTGCTGATTCTGTTGTGGAAAAACTTACTCTTCATAAGCTGACTAGCTTGTGGTGCCAGTGCATGTGTGTATAATTTTTTTTTTCTCGTTTTTACAGACTTGGGCCCTGGTTTACAAAAGACTGCTTGAGCATGTGCTAAAAGCTAAACATACTCATTCCCACCTTTATTTAGCAAAGCACTTAAGAACGGATTGAATCTGGCTGTCTTTAAAGGGACTTCCATGCATGCTGAAGTGCTTGTGGATTCAGAGTCTCAGCTCTCAGGACTAAATTCTAGCTCAGACATGCTCTCAAACCTACCTACATCTCCCTCCCCAACAGCAAGATTTATGCCTTTCACTACAATAGACTTACCAATTTACAAGTTGTCACATTTCCCCCAGGTGAATACGTTGTGTATTTCAGAAAACTATACTGAAGATATGATCAGAACTACCTCTCCAGAGCAGTGAGTGATCCACTTAGTCTGCATTTCTCTGTCACTTCATAATACAGCAGAAAACAAAACCTATTAAATCAGTCCGTAATTGTTAGTCCATAATTGTTATGCAAAGGATACCAACGGTTCCATTTCAATTGCATTACAGTTTTCTTCTAATAGATACACTCTCCCTAAATAACAAAGGCTCTTCCACCTTCAATAAAAAGAAAGGAACAAGAGCCATGTTTCTATATGCTGTGGTTTTAACACATGCCTTTTAAAGGACTGTATGCTATTGAAATATTCAAATACAATAGGCACAACTTCTTCAAAATCTTAATCAGCTCTTAATAAAAATAAACAAATATAAAGCCTTTTGGAGTCTAGAAGGAGGAGTCAGAAGTGGGAATTGTGTCAACTCACAAGAATTATTTAGGGCAGATAGTCAAGCTGAAACAAATGTTTTCAAATTATATTCTACCTTTGTGTCCAGGAGAAGGACTTATTTCAAACAAACAACAAAAGTGGTCTGTACTGCATTTCCTTAGTTCATAAGCTCTTAGCATCATTTTATAGTGCCAACCTATTAAGAAGGGTTTTCAGAAACTGCTGTCATTGTAGCTGAAGCTGTCAGGGCATGCAGTGAAAACATATAATTTCTTTTTATTCTAGGAAATATGATTTTGTAAAGAGCAATAGGCAGTAAAGCAGCAACCTTATCTAGTAATTTATTTTTCTAAAAGTGCTGATTTACAGACACACACCTTACCATACCATTTTTCTTTGATTTTTACATCTGTTTAGACTGTTACATCTGTTTTGCAGACACCAGGTACATGGGTTTATGGTTAGAACACCTGAGCAAGTAACACTGCTGTCTCACACATTCCCTGGATACTACTTGCATGGGTATCAAATACAGGCTTAAATCCACACAAGGACACCAAGTAACCTGCAATCATGGCAGAATCTATAGCTCTGTAAAGGTTTCTATGTTCTCTATAAAACTTAAGAGAATTAAAAGGGCAGGCTGCAATTTCAATGAGCCCGTAGGAAAGGTTTCTCTCTCAAAAAAAAACCCCAAAATTATAAAATAAAAAGTAACTTGAGTCCTGTTCCTTTGTTTTGTTCCAATCCATCTTCCTGAGCTTTCTGTTTGGCTGTTCTCCTAGAATGGTTGGAAATATTGCCATGAGCCTGGGCATCCTGGTTGCGGAGGAAGACAGTAAGAGCTATCACATAACACATGGAAGCCTTCCCTAGCACCACCCTTCTTGGTAAATGTGTTAGTGCTTCACAAAAAGAGATAACCTGAAGGTGGCCCCACTCAAATCTATCAGGCATCAGTTTTTATACACCTATTTATCCATGTTATATAGTACGCAAAATAGTGTGTTGCCTTCTTTTAGAGCACTACAGTATACCTGCGCAATTTCAGAAATTCGACCCTGGTTTTCAGGAAACAAATCCCCTACAATTAAGTCATTAGGGTTGGACACTTCACTAACTGACAGATTCCAGCCCAGGATCTTTGCTGAGAATGGATGGGGTATCAGCACCAACCTCCCTCTGCCTCCCTGGTTTTTTTTTTTTTTTTTTTTTTTTGTTATTTCATCAGCTTCCTACAAAATTCCAGCACTTGTTAACAGGGCAGGTCAGTGAGAAAAACTTCACTGGTTTAGAGATAGCAGAAGAAATAAATACAGCAGTGATACTTTTGCATGCACATGCATACTTAGGTGCATGCAGTTGATAATAAGATCGTCCTGCCACTAAAGAGCTGTCTGTAAAATATTTACATATGTCAAACCGATTAATTATTAATATACTTCCAAACTATTTTCCTGAAAGGATTATTTACTTTAACAGGAGTGACCTAATTGAAAGGTAAGCTTGTGACCCCATGCTTTCTAGGTTTAGAAACAGAACGTACCTTCCCCCTGCTAAATTAAACACCACATTGTCAAATGCTCTGCAGATATTTCTCTCAGGAATCTGGACGGCTAATTAGGGTGAGCTTCACAATAAAGAATACTGTTGATAAAACAGCTTTTGTACACACTGGACTAATGATCATTCTCATACATATGCAGTGATTTGTGGCTGCAATTTGAAGCCATATATCTCTCAGGAGCTAATTCAGATGTTGTTATTTATTGCACGTGTGATTATTAATGATATCTTGCAACTGTTGGAAGTGACTGGTTTCACCTCGGGAAGTAAAGTATTTTAGCTCAATGTTTACAGACCTAAGGAGACACCAGTTTCTGTAGGAAATCAGTTCTTCATTTCACTTCCCCCACCTTTAACTGTAAGGTCTGTGCCATCAGTACTTACAGGTATTTGCCTCATACTGTAAACAATTTTTGTCATTATGAATTAAGAAAAAAAAACCCTGTCAGTTCTTCTTTATATTGAAACATGTTTTTTACCAGGAAAATAAAAAAAGAAGGGAGTTTTTAAAATGCTTCTCTAAAGGAGTGAAAAAGTAGTATTGTGTACCAATGTATATACATAAATGAGAAATTACATGTGTAGAATATAGGGCCAAGTTCTCAAATCACTTGTAATTTTTGATAGGGAAAGTGAAAATACTTCTTTTTCAATTAAAAGTCCTGCTGATCTGCAAAAGCACTTGCAGAAATTAAAACCTTGCAAGATCACTTACATATATCACAGTACTCTTACTTCCAATGGCTTATACTTTTGAATTGTATGCAAAATCAGTAGTTGTTTATTCCATCATATTCTATAAAGTTGTTGCTCAACCTGCATTTAAACTGAGATCTCTCTTGGTGTCTGAGGGAAAAAAATGAGTGTAATCAAGAAAACCAGAGGAGCTCATTCTAATTTTGTTCCCATTTGAACTCTTGAGTTTCAAAGAGTGACTATAGCACAGCCTTTAGTGGAGATGTGTTCTGCTTAGAAGAGATTGAGAAGAGACTGTGAAAAATTCATGGGAGTTCAGATGAATCTTAAAAAACAAAGAATAGTAAGTGGATCAGCCTCTTTAGCTCTTGCATAAAGTCATCTTGTTTGCAGCTCAGCCTTGTCCAGGAATTTGCCCTGGGTGGGTAGTGGGAATTCCTCTGAAAGACAGCAAATACGAGTCCTGAACATGAGCTTCTTTAAATTTTTTAGAGTAAAATGATAAAACAAGAAAAGGTGTGATAATGGTAGATTTTTCAAGGGAGACAAAAAGCCAAAGAATTTTACAGACTACACAAGATATGCCCTTTTACAACCACAGGTGTTAAAAGAATAATTGAAATTTTATGTTTTACAATTATCTAATAACTAACAGTTAGCAACAAATAATTAGATATTAGTGCATCTAAAACATATAGTATTATAAAATTTAAAATTATCCTGATTGTTTTAGTAAACCTTTCATAATCAGTGTCAAATAGCAATACTGGAACAAAGAGAAAAAAGAAATCTCATGTTCACTGTCCAGAGCTATGTCAACCTCATCTGTACATTAATATATTAAGGAAAAACAATGATCTCTACATAACATATCACATAATTTCCTCACAATAGTAAACAGCAGCTTACTTTCTGCTTTTCTTTAAGGATGAGTGTGTATGAATAATTTAATCTCAGCCTGGCCAGTGTTTTGTAACTACTTCCTGTAGTACTTGTAACTACTTCCTGTAACAAAACATCTAAAAATACCAAAAATACAATACTATTGATTATTTCATTTGGTCTATCAGCCAACAATAAACTGTATTATATTAATCTAAATTGATAGAAATGATTCCAGAAACTACAGAATCTGGTTTAGGATCTATGGTGGTTTAGATATGTAAGTATCTGACTTTTTCTTAAAATAAAAAAAAAAATTAATTTGGATTTTTGGTATTCTCGAACATCTTGTTTGCATACTCATGGGTTTTTAAAAATTTGTATGAATGCTGAAAGCTAACTCACAAATATATATTTGCATAAATGTGCATGCAGGCAGCATCACAGAAATTCACATGCATTTTTTCCTTTATCGTATATATGCTGACAAAAAATTGCTTATCAACCCATCCTCCTGTTCCGGAAAAAGGTGCAATAATTTGCGGTCATTTGGGTGTTTGTGGTTATTAAGAAAACACTGTAAACATTAGCAATTTTTACCAATAAAGGATTCATGGGGTGAGGATTTTCTTCTACAGACACCATGGCTAAACAATTTTCCATAACAAATGAGAAACAAACCAAAACCTCTTCACAGACACATCTCAAATATAAAAGGTGGTAGAATTGTCAAAACATTTGTTTTGAATTATTTATCGGAGTGTGATGTTTCATAGCTTAATTCTTCAGTGTAATTTGAGAATCATGTGAGAAGAATTAGCCAAAATATCAACGATTTTGCTTGTTGGCATTTTAATATTTGCATACATATATATTGTGCTTAGACATACATTTCTGTCTTGCTATTTTGCACAAAGTACACAAATTTGCCTGCTAGTGGAAAAAAAAAAACCATTTAAAATGTTTCAATATCTTAAATTATAGTGAATGATGGCTAAAAAGGATACTTGATTCCTAAGATGACAGAAAATTTTGAACACTTGCTGGAGTTTTCTATGGTTTGAAATGGTAATTTTTGACAACAATTTACACCACAGGACATAAAAACCCACCTTGATCCAACTGCTTACATTGCAAAGGAATCTTTTAGCATTCCTCCTACTTTGCCATTATGCCATGTTATTGTCAGATTTATGAAGAAAAACAGAACTTTACAGCTTCTGTCCTTAGATAGCCACAGAGGATAAGGTTAGTGTATAATTTACATGTTTTTGTTGTTGTTTTATTGTTTGTTTTGATTTGGGGTTTTTGTTTTTTTTTTTGTTTTTTTTTTTTGAGGAAAAGTTCTGTAGTGTTTGAATACCTGACTACCTAAGCACATTGTTCCCAAGAGGCTCTGTAGAGATTTTGGGGCTGATTAACAAGAAAGCCTTCAGGACTGACTATCTCAGTATGACTGAGCAGACAAGGCTTGAAGGAATGTAATGAGCCTGCATATCTAGACCATGAAAACAGTATCAGATAAAACAAGTTAATATCAGGACTGAAACAGCTGTAAGAATTTGCAAGCAAATGTCAAAAAGCATACCAGAAAATGTCAAGAAAAGTATAACAATCTCTGGTTGCAGAGATTTGGTTGAAAAATACGTGAATGATGAGCACCCTGCTAGAACTTGCTCTCTTAGGAGCAGCTTTGCAAGAGGAAAAAGGCTCAACCACGGAAAAAAAAAAAAAAAAAAACCAAACCACAAAAAAAAAAAAAAAAAAAAAAAAAAAAAAAAAAAAAAAAAAAAATCTTGGAGTTATAACGTAAATGGAGGATACTTGGTAAATAAAACCATGTCTGAAACATGCCTCTGGAATATCTCAGTCATTGCTGTTTTGTCAGAGCTTGGGCAAATTGTTCTTTGGAAAGGAGAACAAATGTACAGCAATTTTCAAAATATCATAATGGAGGATTTGAAGAAACTAATTATGGTAATCATTTGGAAATGCTTTCCTAAAAGTGTGAAAAAGTATTTTGGAAGTGCAGATTCTTACGTGCAGGTAATAGTAAGTTTGTGGTATGGCACTTACATAACAGCAAGTCATGCTGTATCAGGTGCTGGCTCTGAAATACTGAGTGAAGCTAATGCTCTCCAGTGGAAAACCCACATGGTGTAGGAGGCGCACTGCAATCTGAGGGGCTGTTCGTCATCTCCCTGGAGTTACTGAAATGAGCAGAAAGAGAAATGGTCAGGAGCTCCTGAACTGGAAACCCATTAAAAATTACAGCATCAGAGAGAAAATAAGCAAATCTTTAGACAATGTTATAGAAGGCTTCTCATCAGAGTATCTGTGGCAGCTATTAGTTATGGGATATCCTGGAGAGTCATCAACATCAACACCTGCATGTTTTGCCCTTTGTTCACAGTTAAAACATATTAACTTAAACATTAAATATTAAACAGGTAAGGTCCTTCTCTGCAAACTGTGGGAGCAGAAGTTGCCGTGGTGTGAAATAATGTCCTTTCCGGTTTCCACCTCTTGTGCTGGACTGTTGCTGTGGGGAAGCTTTGTGGGGCTGTGTAGGAATGTAAATTTGGAGGGATGAATGCATCCTGCCTTTCTCATAAAACCCTTGCAGGGGCTGGCCAGCATGTCATACTTTAAAAACCACCCTGATAGAACGACCTTTCTGTTTCATATTTTCCACTTAATTTGTAGTGACTTATTTTCTTTGCTTACGGCCACTGATGTGTGTTTGGTTAGTACAAAACCATGCCTTATCTCTGGAGGGGAAAGTTAGCTCATGTTTTATTTCAAAACTGCCTATAATGGTCAGTCCTCAGCATGCAATTTTTGTTTAACTTGCACACTTGGCACTGAGAACACCACATGGAAACATTGATTCCCAGTCATCCATGTCATGTAGTCTGCTGTTACATGGGCTATCTGTAAATTAATTATAGGCTTCCTGTTCAGCAGTGCACACTCACAGTTAAGTATCTGATCATATATGATTACTGATTGCTGATTGGTGAAACAACACAAGCATGAGGTGTAAATACATATATGCCAAATCTCTGTTTAAAGAGATTATTTCTACTGAAATGGATGTACATTAAGACAGCACCATATTGGGTGCTACATGATGAAGTCTCCTAGCACAAGCAGCAACGGTAGATTTGATCCAACAAATATTTTTTGTCACCAAGTAATTAATGTGTTTGTAGCTAGTCCTGCTGGATTCAGAGATGGCTGTGGGGAAATGCAAATGAATTTCAAATGTGGCCAATTAGGTGAGTAAACAAAACTGATTCATTTTGAATTGCCATGGATTATAGAACATGAATCACTGTCACAGGTCAGCTGCTCCTGAGTTGCTAAATGCCAACTGGTTTTGTGCCTTTAGACCTAAAGTAGTGGATATCAAAGGAAATGCCACTTACATCTGTCCAAGCCTTCCAGCCTTTGGATGAGCTCTTAATGTAAATACTTGTGTTCTGTTTTAGGAAACTTACAGAGAAAATCTCCATGCATCTTAGCTGGGAAATTTAGGTTCAAGAGACACATGCAGGAGGTTGATACTGCTGCTGCTGCTGTATCCATGGATAGATAGTGCACATCATCCTAAAAAAGAACTGGTAGAGACCTAACACTGCATGCTGCACCAAACTTGCCACAGCAGTTGTGCAAAGAGGGAGACTTATTTTCTGCTGATATACACAAAACCCCCAAGTTTATTCTTCCAATGAAAACAATAGAAATATAGGGGTAAGAAGGTTTTAGATGAATGATACAGTTTAGCCACCATCTAATTTGCATCACCCAGCTCACTGAAATTTAATTTTCTTTCCTGCAGTTGTTTAACGTGCTTAACAAAGTCCAAATTCACAGAGACCCAGCAGAAGAAAATGTGACGTAAAAAAAATCCCCAAACTACTTTGACACAGTAAGAAATAATAAGTTAAAGAAGGCTCTGCATTATTTCCAGGAATAACTGCTTTCACTTTTTTTGGTGTTCAAGTTATGCAAACTTAAATTCCTCAAGAGATCAGCAAATAAAAGAATACAGTGGATGGCAAGCAAGCCTTTTTTTGATCTCCTTACACACCATTCCTTGATTTGGCCTTGATAACTTCAGAGAAGCTATACATTAATTTACTTCCACAACAGGGTCTTTCATATGGTACGGTCTGTCTCATTCTGACAATTCATTTTTCATGGCCTATTAAATTTCCTAGTGGAAACATTGATGAAAGCTGTGAAATAATCCTATGGTAGTAAGAGTCCATCCATATTTTCTCCCCTTCTGTGAACATTTGAAATAAAATTGTGAAAAGCATACCATAGCATAATTAATCAAAAAATGTAATCAAATAATTATAATCTGGGGACTTTTTCCCCAATAAAGACAGAAAGAACAAACCAAATAAAACTGAAACTGTCTTTTATTGAGAAATGACACTATTTCTAGATGAGTAGAAAGTAGATGCTGGCAAAAAGAAAAATGATGAAGTTCTTGAAATCAAAGAACATTAAGTCTAACACTCAGTTAAGCACACAAAGAATTGCTAAAGAAATCAGAAACTGTACAATACTGGAGAATAATTCACGTTTTATCTCAGCTCTCCTGTTGAGATCATGACAGAGGGTACCTTATTTTAGGAAGACCATATTGCACTGCGTGTACTCATCCACTAAGGAATGGACTGACCTCACTGGCCAATGTTATGTATAATAAAGCACCAAATGGTAGCAGATGCTACTCTTGATACCAGAATAAGCTAGTGTCATGAGTTGACACTGGCTGTATGCACCCACAAAAGCTACTCGCTCCCTCCCCTGCTGCAGCTGGACAGAGAAGAGAAAATTTCATGAAGGTTACATGGGTTCTGATAAGGACCAGAAGAGATTGCTCACTAAATACCATTAAAGGCAAAACAGGCTCAACTTAGAGATATAAAGTGAATCTATGGCTAACAAAATCAGGGCAGGATAATGAGAAGTAAACTAAAACCTTAGAAACATCTTCCCCTCACCCTTCCCTCTTTCTCAACTCTACCTTCTACCCCAGTGGTGCAACAAGACATGGAATGGGGGTTATGATCAATTCATGACCTGTTTATTTCTTCCTATGTTCAGGAAGAGGAATCATTCCCTTGCAGCACCATGAGGTCCCTCCCACAAGAGGCAGTTCTCCATGAACTTCTCTGACATGGCTCCATCTCATGAGCAACAGCTCCCTGCGAACTGCTGCAATCAGTTGCAAACATCCCGCAGGCAGCTATGCTCCCCAAACTGCTGCAGCACAGATCACTTTTCCATGGGGTGGAGTCCCTCAAGGACAGGCTGCTCCAGCACAAGAGCAGGGCCCCTCTCTCCACAGACCTTCCACACCATCACAGCATCCTCCCAGCTATCCAGCCTCCATGGGCTGCAGGGGCACAGTTGCTTTGCCATGGTCCTCACCACAGCCTGCAGAGGAATCTCTGCTCCAGCACCTGGGGCACCCCCTCCATCTCCTTCTTCACTGGCCTTAGTGTCTACATGATGTTTGTTTCACATATTTTCACCCTGCTTTTCTCTGGCTGGAATTAAGACAGCTTAATCAAACCTTTGCTTTGATTTCTTCTCAAATATGCTATCACAGAGACATTGCCACCATTTCTAATTGGCCCTGCGTTGGCCAGCATCTTTGGAGCCATCAGGGATTGGGTCTAGACATGGTGGAAGTTTCGGGCTGCTTCTCACAGAAGCCATGTCTGTGGATCCCCCAAAACCTAAACCAGGCCATGCAAAACCAATAGAGCTAGTTATCAAAACAAAAACAACTTAAACCATCCAGCTTGCTGTCTCAAATTTTACTCACTCTAACTGCACTTTTCAACACTGCTGAATAATGTAAAGCCTCTACTTTACCCCAGAGATAAGTTGCTTGTTGTTATTGTAGCTTCCTGCAGACTTCAGAAACTATTTGGTGATGGTGAACAAGCCTTGCATTTCAGATTTCTAAAGCTTCCTCCCCATCACAAGTGAGGAGTGTTATTCATAGGAGGTAGTACCTTCATGTTTCAATCATTAGTAGAAATGGGCCATAGATCATACCATGTTGTCTCCAACCTAGTTAGATTCCGACAGCAGACAGTTCCCAAATCATAGGTTCACATCAGAAACCTTTAAAAACTCATTAACTCCTGATAATTATTCTAATATCCAAAGCACTAAAAATCAGAAAGCTCATTTCTATTTCAGAACCAACTGTGAATGTGCTCAGAAAAAGCTTTGCCTTTTCTTTCTCATTAACAAAAGAAATAGCTTCTGTGAATATGAACATTTGGAGCTGGTGCAGAAAAGACAACTTGTTGTATCGTGCTTTTTGTTTTATCTGTAGGTCTATGGTTTGATTTGTGATTTAGTGGTTTTCCTTGGTGCTGTTTTTTCTTTTGTCTCCACCCTTTTCCCAGAGACGTCATCAGCTAGCTTCTAGTTTCTATTTCTCCAAACTTTACCCATTTCCTACTTTCTTCTGCATGAAGAATGAAGTCAATACATTCTGTAACCAAGATAAAACACTTACATCTCATTGCTCTGCTTTGGGACATTATCTTTTCCAGTCCATCTCCTCCTGAACATTTGACATCCCTGTGCCAAATTCAGAAAACACTGCCTTTCTCTAAACTGTATTATTTCGGAAATTTCAGTTGTTTGGTTTGTGGATTTTTTGGCAGTTACTGTGGAAAAGGTTTCGGTGAGATCTTATATGTTAAAAACCTTATAAACAACCTGACCTGGAGGTGCCAAGGAGCTCGCTCTTAAGTGCTCCTTGGCACCTGCATGGTCAGGACCATCCTCTGTTGTTCTACCATTGCCAAGTCCCCCCTCTTTATTTTATTTTGAACCATACAAGGACCCAGCCCACATACTTTAAAGTGTTTTGAGTCACAAAGTGACCCCAAAAAATCTTTCCCCACTAGATATTAAATGAAGAAAGGACAATTCTTTCAGCTTATTTAGCAATAGCTGTCCATTAAAGCCCCTGGATATGATGACTGGACAATAAAACACTTTAAGCCGGAGCACGGTTTTATAGGTCCCACTATTTGTTCTTACTGTAAGTCACAACTGAACCAAACTTTACTCAGCCTCATTTCCAATAGATTTAAGCCAAGTTTGGCCAAATTTGTTTCTATTAATTTTGATAGCACAACCATCTAATTTCATAACAGCAGTTCTATAAAAATATATAGTTCCATATTTTTTTCAATATTATCTCCAGTATACGGACAAAATCCTGCTACAAGAAACAAACCAGCAAAATAAAACAATGACCAACCCTTACAAAAGGAAAAAATATTTAAAATGTGCATAAAGATAATCAGGTTATTCATAACTTTTTTATTGCAACCCTCTTCTCATCAAATTTGATTTCTTTGAAAATGTGTTTTCCATAATTTCTGGAACATTATGCTTCTCTTTTTAACAGAGATCATGAGTTGCCTTTGACTGCTCTATGGAACTAGCACCGGACAGTTACAATCAAAGTTAGTTTTTTCCAATTAGATTTCCAGCGTGAAGCAAATAATAATCATAATTATTATGATACTGTTTTCATCACTGCACTTTTCAGGACCTTCAGAGCTAAAAGGAAAATGTTGACCTAAGGAAGCTGAGACTGTTACCATGGTTACAAGGGACATGTTTATCTGTGTGGTTTAAGTAGAGAAGTAGATGCATAGAAGACACTGGCAATATTTTGTCCCCAGTAATGTAGAGTTTGTTCCTCAAAGAACCAGTAATGCCAGCAGTGCACTGAGCATTTTATTGCAAAGTTTATTAAAATGCAATTTTCATTTAAAGAAACAGTTACTATGGATATTAGCTTCTGTGCTACAGAAATTTCTTAAGCTGTGCAAACACAATTCTAGTACTAGAAAAAAAATCTAGTTTGATTCTTTTGGCAGCTTACATGGCTTACATCACAACTTGCAACAAATGTGACAGGATCAGAAAAAAAATGGCCATACTTCGATCTTTTCTGGGGAAAAGCAGGAATATTTCTGTGCTCTTCAGTGATTCACCTCTTTCACTGGAATTTTTGATATGGCACGTAGCCACAAGCTGGAGAGCTACATGAATATTTTCCTGTCATAAGTTACTTCACTGGCCAAAAGCTTTGGCAGCAGCTCCCTTTCAGGGTGACCAAGCTGGGATATTCTAGGGAGGTACCCATTTTTCAAAGGGGAAATATGTCTCCTGTTGTCTAACAAAAACCACATGATACCTAGCCAGTCTTGAACATATTTGTTTATGCAGGACAGCTTCAGAGATACTGTCTACATGAGTAAAATTAAACTTGGAAGCATAGGCAGGGACAGCTTCAAAGAGTTCATGTTGCTTAGAGCCCCATCCAACCTGGCCAGGACACCTCCAGGGATGGGCAACCACAGCTACCCTGGGCAACCTATGCCAGTGCCTCTCCACTCTTACAGTAAAACATTTTTTCCTAATTTCTAATCTAAACCTACTAAAGTGCACAACTATACACGAAACAATGGGGGCTGCTTGGTCAATAAAGACAAGTGAAAATGTCTGAGAAGTCTTTTCATACCTGCAATAAATGTCATATAGAACTGTCATTGTAAAGCAATGTTAACTATAACAACTCAGTTTTGAGGAGAAAACTTTTTTCCCCTATATTTGACTGCATCTGCTTCCTTCATTTTATCCATTAGCCCTGTGAAATCCTCCATTTTGTAGCACTTGATGTGAGATTGGGAAAACCATACAGGTGGTGCTGCCTCAGCAGGAAACTCCCTCCTTTCTGAGGGACTGTCAGTTATTTGCAGGGAAACTAAAACAGAGGACTAAATATTATATGCTTATGGATATTTGTTAGAAAAGATAGGAATACTTTCAACAGACCTTGTCAGACACAATACGTTCTGCACATCTACGTTTTCTATGGCAAAGGGAATAGAGCTCTCCAGCTGCTCCCCTGGCAAGACTAAAGTTTTGTCTCATAAATTTAAATTCTAGATGACATAATGGTGGAATGGAAATGGATCACTCCTAAAGAGATAAATACAGAAAAAAAGCCCTGGAAAGAAATGAAAAGTTTCTGACATACCACAGAGCTTCCATTTGTTGTGATATTCTCTCCATCTCAACACTTTGTAAAGCAATTTGTTTCTTTTTTAATTTCCCTCCACCTCCATGGAAAGTGATGAACATTTTTGTGAAGCTCACAGAGAGTGCTAGGTTTCAAATATGACAAAGAGCTTGCCAGTGCCTGGGAGTCCTCACTGACAATATTTTCAGTTGTGTCGGTATTTTATTATTGTAGTGTTATCATATCACGACATAAAAAAAATATCATGGAAGCATTTGGACCAAAAGCTTAATGTTCATTGAAAGCACACATCCAGTATCCATAGGTAGTTTTGGGTTCTTTGCAAAACACCATTTTAATATGAACCATTCAATGGTTTTTCCTCTCACTCATGAGAAACTCTACATTTTAATTTAAACCAATAAGAAGAAAAACACTGGCAGGTTTTCTGTATCTGAGACAGATGGGGAATAATGAGGAAATTGTTTGATAAACTTCAGTACCTTGGAATGATTTAACATCTTAGAAAGGAGATAGTCTCAGGTGTAGAGCCTGGAGAAGGTTCTGCTTTTCTTTCCACACAATGGACTTGTCACTTTTGTAAAATGTGCATAAATCCACAACAAATTTGTCAACTTGTGTCAATGATAAAGTAAAGATTTGTAAGCAGAGACAAACAAGACTAAGAGAGGCAAAATTTTACTCATGAATGGGTAAAATATTCTGTCTCCTTTCTTGAATCCAGTGAAAATGATATCTGAATGATTAAAACAAGAAATTAGAGAAGCGGAGTTGTGTTCTGTATCACTGGGCATTGAACATTTGAAGGCATATCAAGCTTGAAAGGCTAGTGGAAATAAAATCTGAAATTGAACAAAATACATTTGCTTCAGACTACATTCAGATCCAAATGACAGTCTTACCATATAGATGTATTGAGTATAAAGAATTGTTGCTGTTCATTTGGGGGTTCCCGGGGAGTCCCCGGAGGGCCCCCTAAGCTGTGAGTTGGCTGGTAGCAGCAGGCAGGCAAGGAGACCCCACATGGCTTCTGAGGGTGCTGATTAGATGGGAGGTTATTGGGGGTCCCATTCCCAGGAGCAGCATGGCTACTGAGGAAGAAGGGGGGAAGGGGGAGGGAGGGGGGGAGAGAGGGAGAGTCTAGGAGAGAAAAGGGCCAAGAGAGAACCTGGTCTCCCTCGCACAGCTCAATAGGGAAATTCAAAGCCGGCACGGAATAAGACTTGGGCCAATGGGATTACAGATACATGAGACGTCAGGGGGGATCACAGGCTTGGAATAAACCATACGTTTTCGAGGGGTGAGACAGAGCATACCATTTAACTAAAATGTAACACCACAATTCACCCATTTTTTATTAGAAAGAGAAGATAAAAAGAAATATGACAATTAACAATATTAAAAATGAAGCAGTAATTACACAGCACAAATAATATGAATTTATTTCTATAACTGTTATTAAACAGAGCTCTTTCTTTTGGATAATCCAGCATAAATTCATCCAACTCTTGGGTGAAGGTAGAAGTAGTAAATGCTACTTCATTACTCACAACTCTTTGACCTTTTGGAAACTCTATACTTTATTATACTGTATACTTTGCTAGCAATTGCTACAATGATCTCAGTGTCAGCTCAGGACCAAGTGGCAGTAACAAGTAAGACAAAAATCTGACCCAAGGACTTAAACTGCAGAAACAGATGCTGAAAGAAAATTCACCAGAAACGAATACATTTTTGTTTCTTTGCATTTGGGCCTTGTCAACAAGGGCATAATGAAAGAGATCTCAAAACAAATTACTTGAGTATAAGTGTATACATTAATAATCTCATATACGAAGAGTTACAACAAAGATGACAGCAGAAATTTTGTCTTTTGAAAACTCCCTCCTCTGTGTGCTTTCTGCCTGTCTCTACACAGAGTGACCATTAGGTCTTCTTAATTGTTGCTGTAGCCTCCAAACAAGAGTATGGAAAAGGCAAACCCTTTACATTCTTTAAATGGGACAAATCTGTCTTATAAAATCATAGAACAATACACAGGTTTGAGTTGGAAGGGACTTTGAAAATTATCAGCTTTCAACCCCACATGGACAGGGATTCTACCCACTAGATCAATTTGCTGCCATTAGGATCTTCTCCATGGTCTTTCTAGGAGCAGCAATGAGGCTCAATAATCTGTAATATGATGTGAATGCAGCAAGGTGATTCCTAAAGTCTCCATTATGCTGTTTGTTAGGTTGTTTGTAAATGGCCAAAATAGATCAAGTTTAAATAAAGGCTACCTGGTATATTTCAGGGCCCTATATAGATAGGATCTCTCTTGCAGCAAGGCTCTTGATTAATATAAAACATGTTTTTACAAATATTTTTTTCACTTATAATTTTCTTGGTTCTACAAAATTTTCTGCAGCCAGACTTATTTGCTAGGACATATGTGAAAAGTAGACAAAAAAGTGAACGTAAACACATTAAATGTGAATTAGCTTAGAATTTAATAATCAAGAGAAATGCACAATGATTTTGTACAGCTTTTGCCTTGCAATGGCTGTTAGAGCATCCAAACCAAATACAGAAAGCTGCACACAGACACCAGGTGTTAAGGTGTCTAACACCTGACCTTTCATGAAAAAAAGTAAAGTGGAGATCATAAAGGACTAAATTTTATAAGTATTATGAGACCTACTGCTGATATTAGGCAAATGGACTTGGAAATTTAGGAGAATTTTGCACATATCTGAATGGGTTGAGATGAACTCCACCTGTCTCAAGCCCAAGACAGTTCCAGCTTGGGATGCCACATAATTGCAACAGCAGCTCTGCCAGACACTTTGAACACACTGAGATATTAATTTGTTCATCCAGTTTCCAGACCTAAAATTTTTTGCATACCACCATCAAACACTCCATTGCCAACAGAAAATATACCTCTGTAGGGCCTCAAGTCCCTGCAAGGCAAGTGGAAATCTAAAACTCCACTTCTTATAGCCTAGGTAGATACTACACAATGAGCTGCCACAACTGTGTTGTGAAAAGACTGACTCCTGCTTGGTTTTTTGGAACAATTCACATCTGACTCCAGAGTGGTGAACCTAAACAGAATCAAGAGACCCCCTCTGGTGTTAAGACTCTTATCTCTTAATTCTGTCACACCAGCAGGACAATAGAGCACTTCATGCTCTCCAAAAAAACCAAAAAAACAAAACCACCACCACC
>NW_024513877.1:700658-775904 GCF_017590135.1 Pyrgilauda ruficollis
CCTATAGTTATTAAATGAACAACTCCTTTCACATTTTTTTTAGCAAATCTACCTAATGCACTCATTCAACTACTTGTCCTGGTTCAGCCTGTTGTGTCTCTCCATTGGCTTCTGTGGAGTTAGGCTGAAATGTGATGGCTGAAATAAAGACTATCTTACCCTGCTAAACTCAAGGGTGGTAAAGCTCCAAAAGCAGTTAGCAAGGTTTGCTCATAGCCTCATTCATCTTCAGGTTTTGTATCGAAAACCAGAAAGTTTGCAGCAGTTTCTGACATGCTGCTGAGGCAGCAGCCCTTGGAAACAGAGCATGCTCCAACCAAAAGCCCCCAAACACATCCCTAAACCAGCACAGTGCTGCCAAAAAGAGAAATAAGTCACTGGGCCCTCCAGAATGGGAAAACATACTTAAAACTTAGAAAGCCACAAGACAGAGAAGGAAAGTGTACTGCTGGCCTACATGAGAAGTCATTTGCACCTGGCAGAGGCAGAAGACCTAAAGAGCCATAAAAGACTGATGTATGGGAGTGTTTTTTGTCTTGCAAATGGGAGTGAAGATTGGAGTTTTGTCAGCTTTGCCATAAAGCTGTGAATCACAGGTTTCTGGTGTGTGCAGATGTGCCAGGACACTTCTCAGCAACAGAGTCTGCACCAGCATATGCTGCTCTTTTCCTGGCTAGGTTGCTGAAGGTGATTAAAACTAGTTTTAACATTCCTCCTGTTTTCCACCACTTTCTCCTTGCTTCATTCTCTCTAGTATTAAACAATTAGTTTAAGACAGAAAAGAAGAAATAAACTGCAAGGAAATCTTGATTGCTCATTAGGCTTTGTATACTACTTTCTGACTAATTTCTCCCTTGACCATTTTACAGTCACTGTAACTCTTAAAATAAAGAATGAGCCTAAGTGAAGCCTTTGATTTTTTTTTAGAATTTCTTAATATTTCTTGCATTACAGAAACACAGGGGAACCCAGAAAAACCCTAGACGCAATCATTATGACTTTTCAGTGGCTATTCTATCTCTGATTTTAATTAAGTTAGCTGCATAGAGGGTCTGCTCAGTAGATGGGATGGTAGGTTAAGAATTTTAATAGTTCAGACATATACAGGTTACATTTACTACTTCTGATGTACTGTGGCATTCAGTGCATAGTTTCTTAGCAGGGACATTTAATATTCTGTTGTGCTGTACAGGTTACATACTATAAGAAGTGTTCCTAGTCCATGGTGGACTCTGTCTCTGAATAACAGCAGCAGCCTAAGGGTTGGTCTTCATATAACTTCACTTCCTGCCTTAAGATAGTTTTGTGGGCCAGATGAACCTTTCAGTGAAAAAAAACCACTGATTTGAATACGTTCTAGCACACCCCTTTATTGCACTATTTAAAGAGTTTATCAGCTAGATAAAGAAAGGTGGCATTGAATCTTCAAATAGAAAAAAAGAATAATTTTTTAAAATTGAATTATTTGCAAACTGCTTGGAGATATAATGGATTTATTATTAGTATGACAGATTTATTTTGCTAATAAATAGATACATAAAAAGTGCAATATGAGGCACAGTTTTATAAACATGTTTTATTCCCACTGTGGAATAGAACCTCTGAAGCTTACTGGTAGAAATTCAGTTATTTCTTAAATTAATAAAATCTCTGGGATTGGGATGTTTATACCACCTTCTTAGAATCAGAAGCAATACAAAGAGTTTTGAGGATATGTAGTGAAAAGTAGTATATCCACTTAAATCTACAGAGATGATCCACATATGCACAGCTGAACTTGGAATGAATCTGGCACACAGGGATTAATCTCCTACTCAAAAGTGTCAGGGATCTTTTCACAGGAGTAAAATGCAGATTGCAAAACAATTACATTAACTAGTGATGTGCTGTATCACAACACATTCAAATCTCCATCTGTGGCGTCTGCAAATACTGTTCACAAAATGGAGGTTTCAATGCAAAAATAAATATGATGTAGCTCTGTGACAGTGACACAGAGAGATGTTTATCATATTATAGGCCCAGGCATTTAATCTGAAAGATACTTCAAGCTTGTGTAAATCCCACATAATGCCTAATTTGCAGATCTAGGAGAGTACACAGGCATAATTTTCAGTATTATCCAGTTGGACTCTAAATATATTTCTCTAAGTATTTTTCTTTTCCTGTCTTGTCACACCAGTTTGCTATTCATTGTTACAGATTACCCATATACTACTTTAAACATGACTGCATTTTCAAATAATGAAATACTTTTAATACAGCAGTATTTATAGCACAAAGGCTTGGATAACCTTACATGGTATGTGTATACCATACCACAAAACATTATTGACCCGTGAAGCAGAGGCACAAGTTTTTGTGTAAATCTGTTTCCTCTGTGCTTCTTTTTTGGTGGGATCATAGCACACCAAGTCCTTCCCCTCATTCTTGAATGTTTAACTAAACTGGAAGAGCAGCAGCAATGATCCTAAAAAGCTATCTAGTAGCAAATTCATCATGAGCCAATAGTAATAATCTACCAGTCACAAAATGGTAAAAAAATTAAATTGACTGGTAGCAGCAACAAAGAGATTATAGAACTGGACAAGCTGATAAAGCTGCCACCATCACCTTAGCTCAAAGCAGGAAACAGTTTAAGAATTAATAAAAAAAGATTTTACTTTAAAGGTGGGAAAAAGCAGAGACCAGGAATGAGGGTTTCAGCTGATCAGGGATTATTATCCCAGTAGAAATAGAATAAAATAGATCAAAGTGACAAAAGGGGTTTGATGAGAGGAAGCAGGGAAAAAACTCAAGGGGAGGAGAAATAGAATCCATAGGAAAAAAAGACAATGTAGGAATCTTGAATAGAACGATAATACAAAATTTCCAAGGTGACCCCTTTCAGGTGTCTTGATGCTGTCTCTAAAAGCAGAGACAGTTCATTTCATGACCACATACCTAGCAATATCTTCCTATTTATTCATTTCAATTGATACGGTCCTGCTGAGAAGTCTCAGAGAGGTAACAACAGGAAAGTGAGCCTTTCTATAATTGCAATTGACATTGAAAGAAAATAACCTGACTGGACCCTCTAATTATGTTTTAAGGGCTTTGGGTTTTTTGGGATTTGTTTTGTTTTGTTTTGGGTTTTTTGCCTGTTTGAATTCTATTTCTTCCAAGTTTAATATATGCAAATGCTAGAGGAAGGAGCAACCTAAGTTCACAGTATCAATACTGCGAGAACCCTTGGGTAGGTGCTATTGGGGTGACTGCCTTCCCAAGAGCGATTCTCTCCCAATCCAGACTACCAGTTCCCCCAGACCACCTTGCACTCAGGCCTGGATGTAGCAAAGTGCACACGACTAGAAGCTGAAGGAGGGCTCTTGACACAAAGGATCCAAAAGGCTTTATTGAAGGAACAGTAAAGGGTCCAGGGAAGGTAGAGTGTGAGTGAGGCAAAAGGCAGGGCAGGCAGGAAGGTCCACAGCCACAGCTGAAGGGTTTCAGGGTCAAGAAGCCAAAGAGATCTCTCTCCCAGGAGCTGCAGGCACACAGGCTCAAAGCACTGAGCCATCAACCACAACAGAGGGAATTGGGTACGTAACTGGGGAAAGGTAGGAGGGGTTAGGGTACAAAAAATCCAATAGGGTTGGGGAAGAGGGGAGTTGCTCGGATGGAGTGACACAACAGCAACCAGTGGGGAAAGGAGAGGGGAGTGGTTTGAGGCAGAGGCCAATGAGCAGACAAGGGGTAGTGAACTTTCTGGAACACGGGAGTTACACATCATTTGAGTGGTAGGGTTGTTTTACATAGAAGAAACAGAGTGCTCTGGGAAAATCCAAGTCCCTCACCCAACCTAAACTACATGGGAGAATCTTCCCAATGCATCCCTGCTACGATGTCTGGCCCATGACCACCCACATCTCCCCCTTTCTTATTTATTAAAAATGCCTCACCTGCCGTCTTCTGGATGGCCTTTTTGAAACACGTCATGGCTATCATAACAATGGTAATAATAATAAAAATCCAAATAAGGCTTTTCAAAATGGAGGCGGCCCACCCAGGAACTCCCCAGCCCCCGAAAAAGTTCATTAACCCAGTCAGTCATCTTCTTTTCTGCTTGGGTGTCCTTAACTTGGTCTTGGAGCATTTTAATGTTTGCTTGCATAGAAGTACTATGTGTAGATAAATTGAAGAGGCAGAGCCCTGTGAAGTCTTCACCCCCATGGCCATGGGCAAGCAGCAGAAAATCAATTGCCGCTTGATTCTGCAGCATGGCATGCCTGGTAGTCTCCTCGTCCACTAACAGACCTGTTTGAATTCTATTTCTTCCAAGTTTAATATATGCAAATGCTAGAGGAAGGAGCAACCTAAGTTCACAGTATCAATACTGCGAGAACCCTTGGGTAGGTGCTATTGGGGTGACTGCCTTCCCAAGAGTGATTCTCTCCCAATGCGGACTACCAGTTCCCCCAGACCACCTTGCACTCAGGCCTGGATGTAGCAAAGTGCACACGACTAGAAGCTGAAGGAGGGCTCTTGACACAAAGGATCCAACTGGGCTTTATTGAAGGAACAGCAAAGGGTCCAGGGAAGGTAGAGTGTGGGTGAGGCAAAAGGCAGGGCAGGCAGTAAGGTCCACAGCCACAGCTGAAGGGTTTCAGGGTCAAGAAGCCAAAGAGATCTCTCTCCCAGGAGCTGCAGGCACACAGGCTCAAAGCACTGAGCCATCAACCACAACAGAGGGAATTGGGTACGTAACTGGGGAAAGGTAGGAGGGGTTAGGGTACAAAAAATCCAATAGGGTTGGGGAAGAGGGGAGTTGCTCGGATGGAGTGACACAACAGCAACCAGTGGGGAAAGGAGAGGGGAGTGGTTTGAGGCAGAGGCCAATGAGCAGACAAGGGGTAGTGAACTTTCTGGAACACGGGAGTTACACATCATTTGAGTGGTAGGGTTGTTTTACATAGAAGAAACAGAGTGCTCTGGGAAAATCCAAGTCCCTCACCCAACCTAAACTACATGGGAGAATCTTCCCAATGCATCCCTGCTACGATGTCTGGCCCATGACCACCCACATCTCCCCCTTTCTTATTTATTAAAAATGCCTCACCTGCCGTCTTCTGGATGGCCTTTTTGAAACACGTCATGGCTATCATAACAATGGTAATAATAATAAAAATCCAAATAAGGCTTTTCAAAATGGAGGCGGCCCACCCAGGAACTCCCCAGCCCCCGAAAAAGTTCATTAACCCAGTCAGTCATCTTCTTTTCTGCTTGGGTGTCCTTAACTTGGTCTTGGAGCATTTTAATGTTTGCTTGCATAGAAGTACTATGTGTAGATAAATTGAAGAGGCAGAGCCCTGTGAAGTCTTCACCCCCATGGCCATGGGCAAGCAGCAGAAAATCAATTGCCGCTTGATTCTGCAGCATGGCATGCCTGGTAGTCTCCTCGTCCACTAACAGATCTGCTAACACGGCGGACGTAGCGTTGGCCTATTTACTAAGCCAGCACCCCAGGTGAGAAAGCTCACTGAGCACCTTCGCAGCAGCAACCCAGGGTAGAAAAATGGATACGATGACCCTCTTTGTTTTTCTGCAATTCTAGATTTGGCTATCGCAATTTAGATCAAATTCAGCGTAAGTTCTCTTCTGGTGGGTCAGTTTGGTGTTTCGTCTCCAATCATGTAATAGATTAATGTTTGGGGTGAGGGTAATCAACTGGTCAAGACTGCAGGAACCCCCTTTTATCTTGGAGGGGATTCCGCCCACACCCTGTCACCGCAGATAGAAAAACACACCTGTCGGGAGCCCCCTGGGGTAATGAGTGGACTCAGGTGGTGTTGCACCATTTGGCTACATTGTAACATTTATCATTTGACGAGACATCTTTCCAGGTAATACTTTGTGGTCTTGTTGTATCCTGCCAATCTTGTCTCGCTCTGTAATTGAAGGTGATACAATAGCTTACCCTGGTGGAGCCCAGTAAGTCCTAACTCCTGTGCCTCCTGTGGTGCATGCGGAAGAATCCTCATCCATTCATCCCAGGTGTCCACGGGGTTGGGTCTCTTACCTATGTATGGATAGTTGTTTGGTGACAGGGGGATCCCTACCAGGCACGTTGAGAGCGGGTCGATCACGCTTCCCATGGCCATGCGGTGATTGTCCTGCTGCAAAGACCTCACTAAGGTGACCCAGACATTTTGTTTTGGTGGGGGACAATCCAGCCGGCGGTCATTTGGATGGTTATGAGGGTGTTGATGAACACAACAGTGGTGGCAACGCTTGCAGTGTTGTGGGGTGTCCCTGGGGTTACTGCAAAGGCCATACTTTCCCACTCCCTCACTGGGTAGTGTTTCCTTCTGAGTAACAAGAACACATATCAGTTTGTTTATCTTAACATTCCTTCCATTATTTTTACTTTCTCCAGCATCCCCATAAAGTTCTCCAAACCTTCCCCTTCTTTTTCCAATGGAGTTTGGGGGAAAGAGGGGAAGTGGGAGAGGGAAGTGGGGAAGGAGGGAGGAGGAAGTGGAAAAATGGAGGGATTGAGGGAGGAAGGGATAGGGATGGGGGGTTAGTGGTAACAGAAGTGTGGGAAGGGTAAAGGTATGTCTGCATTAGAAATTGATGTGAGGGTTCTCAGTGGGGCATATCTTCATGTTATCCATGTCCGTGCAACGATGTTTGGGTAAGTCCATTTCTTTTTCCTTCATCTCCACAAGAAGGCAGCTTCAGGGGCATGGTGTGCAATAGGGTTGACTTGGTGTCCATCAGGAGGGCTATCTTCATGCGTGTGGTCAAGGTAAGGTTTTACAAATTTTCCAGGAATCCATCTGGGTCCAGTGCCTGTAGAAACACAAGAAAACCCTCTCCCCCATACGATGAGGGGGTATGGGCCTTCAATAACTTTTGATTCAGGGTTTTGGATGAACACTGGAGGTTCCTCTCTGAGATGTGCATGCATGGTGTTGTGAAAATGCCTAAGGGTTGGAGGATTGGGCTCCTTCTGGGAGCTTATTACATAAAGTGCTTTGCACAGCCTTTCTTGGAGAGATGTAGTAATAGCAGCATCATACTGTTGTTTTAGTAGCCTTAAAATTTCTTTGTGCACCATTTCTACAATTGATTGCCCTGTTGGGTTGTGTGAAATGCCAGTGGTATGGGCAATTCCCCACTGCTGTGTAAATTCTTTAAACTTTTTTTGATACAAAGGCAGGACCATTGTCAGTCTTGGTATTCTTGGAGACTCCTACAGTCATGAAAGCCATATAAAGATGTTTAATAACATCCCTTGACTTTTCTCCTGCATGGGGTGATGCAAACGCTGCCCCTGAAAAGGTGTCTATGGATACATAGACATACATGTTTCAGCCTTCCAAATGGAGGATAATGAGTTATGTCCGATTGCCAGAGTTCAAGGGCTCCTAAGCCCTGCGGGTTGACGCCCACTGGCATTGATGGTAACGAAAATGATTGGCAGTTAGGGCACATCACTATGATTGCTTTGGCCGGCTTGGTGGAGATTTTAAATTGCTGGTGCAAAGCAGGGGCATTCTGATGATAAAAGCAATGGCTCAACTGAGCCTGTTGGAAAGTGTTTGGTATAGTGTGTAAGGAAAGATCTGTGTTTACAGACACAGCTAGAAGGTCAGCTCTCCGGTTACCCTCAGTGATGGGGCCAGGTAGGTCTGTGTGTGACCTGACGTGCATAACATGTAATGGTTGCTGTCAGTGGGAAAGCAGCCAAATAAGTTCTGAGAGCAAGGTAAATAATTTTCTGTTTTGAACTTCTTTAAGCAGAACATGTTCTGCCCGCTCGGCTATCCTGGTTATATAGGCCGAATCGGTAACTAAGTTCAGAGGCTGTTGAAATTTTCTGAATGCTCCCATGACCACGGCAAGTTCCGCGATCTGAGGGGAGCCTTCAACAACCTGGACATTGGATTCCCACTTTCCAGTGTCTGTGTCTCTCCAAGTGATCACTGACTTGTGGGACTTTCCCGACCCATCAGTGAGTACAGTGAGAGCATTCTTGATCAGCGTGGTACTTTTAAAGGTTTTCAGGGCCAAATGCAGAGAATCTTTGAACAGTCTTTGCTTTGGGTAAAAGCTGGCCAGGAGAGATATCTAATGCGATCTGAAAGTGCTCATTAGTGTGTAATAGAGCGTCCAATTGATCCAGATTATATGGTAAAAAGATGCATGCTGGGTCACACCTTGCAAGGGTCTGGAGGCGATGTCGAGCTTTGAGCATCAGCTGAGATACCAGTTCTTTGGGGAGGTGTCACAGTCTTCCGTAGCTGCGGAAGAAACAGCCATTCAGTGGCAAGCAGTGGGTCTTTAGAAACATTGTCCCTTTGGAAAATGAGGGCATGTGCCTTACCTAGGATTGCCACCTTCAACGGGGGGGACTGGTCCACATGGTGGGCTTGACGGGACGATACAGCAGCTGCGACACTCTCTAGGGCCTGACAGGCCTCTGGTGTTAAGGCACGAGGAGAGGCAAGGTCGGTGTCACCACGCAAAAGGTTGAAGAGAGGCATCAACTCTTCGGTTGTGAGGCCCAGGAGGAGTCGGATCCATCTGATAACTCCGCAGATGTGCTGCAGGTCCCGCAGGGTGTGTGGATCATCCTTGTCGGTGAGACTTTGGGGCACGACGGTCCTTCCCATGATGTGGAATCCTAAGTATTTCCATGGGCTAGAAAGTTGTATTTTATCCAATGCGATTTGGAACCCAGCATCTTTGACGGCTGTTATTGTTTTGTCAAGTGTGGCCTTGAGATATGGGTCCATGGGGGCACACATGAGAATATCTTCCATGTAGTGTAACAATACTGCTTCAGGGAAAAGCCTCCTCACTGGAGACAACACTTGCACTACAAATGTTTGGCAGAGCACGGGGCTGTTTTTCATGCCGTGCATCAAAGTGACCCAGTGATAGCGTTTGTATGGCTCTTTTCAGTTGATGGAGGGTACCGAAAAGTCAAATGTGGGACCATCTCTGGGGAACAGTGAGATGTTAAAAGAGCAGTCCTTGATGTCAAGGACTGCGAGCTGCCAATCCCTCGGAAGCATAAGGGGGAGGGGAGGCCAGGTTGCAGGGGACCCATGTCTTCTATAACCTCCTTTACTTTTCGCAAGTCCTGGAGCAGGTGCTGCTTATCTTTACTTGGTTTTTTGATGACGAAAACTGGGATGTTCCAGGGGCTATTCGATGGAACTATGTGTCGTTGTCGGGGCGGTCACGACACAGCAAAGAGACCAGAAGCAGTCTCATTTGGCAACTCTTTAATATGAAATATGTCTGACTTTTTATACACTCTGTGATAGTTTATATTTCTTCTACCTTAACTATTGGCCACAATAAATCAACATAACACCATTGGTGAAAAGTTACAGTGACTTAACTAACTTTCTAAAAATACTCCATCCAGCTGCGAAGTTCTCATCTTTCTTCTGTTCCTCACTTCTCTTGGTCTCCTTGGTTACAGCCTTGAAGACAGCTCCTTATCAGCTACTTCTTTGCTTCTTGCTCCTTCAGCTAACAGGCCCACTGTTAGCTCTTTCCACAACTATGTGCCTCAGGTGCAATTATTCCTCTACTAGATTGTTGAGCACATTTAACTTATCTCCAGGAAGGGGCCACTGGTCCACTCACACTGGGTCATTAGACTTCCAGATAAGCAGCGGGGTGGTGCACTCTGCAGTGGCCCAAGCTAAAAATCCCAGGTTGCATTGGGGATTTCCAGCTGGGCCCCCATTGAGACAAAACATCTCTTTCTATTAAAGCTATGTCGCAAGTGGTAATGAACAGCTTTACTGATGCAATTTGCCCCTCAGGTCCCGCTATGCTTACCAGATGTTTGCTGCGGAGAGAGTTGACGTCTCCACCGATGCCAGAGACTGTGCCACAAGGAGGCACAAACTCCCAGTCGTGGGGCCACTTTGCTCCAGGGATGATGATAACATCAGCTCCCATGTCTGCCATCAATGTAAGGTTGATATATTTGGCTTTCTGGGAGATGGTAGCTCATATGTTTAGTCTCTCCCTGCTAAGAATGTGAGAAAAGTAAACATTGAAGCTATTAGAACCAGGGTCTTGTCCAGGCAATATATATATTTGTGCAAAAGGGGAGTGCTTGCACAAGGTTAGTGGAGGATCCATGTGTGTGATAGTAACTGTAATTTCATTAAAATGATCTACTGTAATAACTTCAAGAATAACAGTTATTTGCTAAGGTGTATGTTTATTGTCTCCCAAAATAAGTACTTGCGTGGAACGGCCTTGATAGAGTGGCTTCAAGTATTCTGCTGGGACTCTGTTCTGCCCGACACAGTGGCAGAACTCAATGTGATGGGAGATATTGATAGAAGGGCGGGAGGGGCAACAGGAGAAGAAAGAGTACCATTTTGTGGGCTGAGGTGATGAGCCAAGCAGTCAGTGCCATTCTGGACAACTGTTTTACACTTGCACAAACTGAGACTAGGATCAGGGACAGCGGTTTTGGGACAAGGGAGGCGGGTAGGGTCCAGACTGGGGTGGCCAGCCCCAGGCCAGGAAGGGGACTGAATGGGACAAGAGACAGCAGGGAGCAGGTGGCAGCCCTGTGGCCTTGGGCAGTATCTGTGTTCTGCCCCACCCATAGGGAAAAAGGGTCTAGGATTGTGTGAGGAGGAGCACAGGGAAGGAGAACTGGGTGCCCCAACTTTCCTCTTTCTTTTACTAACTTAAGGATAGAATCAAATAAAGGATTAAATTTTCCCACTTTGTAATTCTCCTTGACTTGTTCTAGGTAAGTACATTTCCCAACGCTTCCCCAGAAAAAAAACAGAAAAAGCATCCTCCTGAGAGATCTCAGGAAAGTGTTTAAACAAAAAATTAACAAAAGCTTTAACCTCCCTCTTAGAAAAAGAAATGTCCCCCAGCACCAGGATGAATTGAACTTGGAGATAGAACTCCTTCTGGGCAAGGAAAAGATGTCCCCCCATTGCCCCAACTGCTTTCCCCACAGAAGATGTAAAGAAAATGAAAATGAGCCCGAGCGAGGTGCTCTTCCTTGACACCCCGGTCACTCACCAACTCACGAAGGCTCGGGCAAAAGGAAAGGCACCTCATGGGGCTGGTCAGCTCCTGCCAGTCCTCCTGGTTCGCCAAAAACTCTCCCCGTAGCTGCGAGCAGGTCTTCTCCGGTGAAATCCAGTCACTTGTCGGCAGGCCAGGTAGGGCAGTCCTTATACAACAAAGGTACAGCTTTCCCTGGAGCTGAGTCTGAACAGCACTTATTTCCTGATGCAACAACTCACAGAGCCGCTGTGCCAAGGAGCTGCTTTCAGGGAACTGGATGGCTGCTCAGGTCCCTGTTCCGGCACCAGCTGCGAGAATGCTTGGGTAGGTGCTATTGGGGTGACTGCCTTCCCAAGAGCGATTCTCTCCCAATCCAGACTACCAGTTCCCCCAGACCACCTTGCACTCAGGCCTGGATGTAGCAAAGTGCACACGACTAGAAGCTGAAGGAGGGCTCTTGACACAAAGGATCCAACTGGGCTTTATTGAAGGAACAGCAAAGGGTCCAGGGAAGGTAGAGTGTGGGTGAGGCAAAAGGCAGGGCAGGCAGTAAGGTCCACAGCCACAGCTGAAGGGTTTCAGGGTCAAGAAGCCAAAGAGAGAAGGCGCTGATCTCTTTCCCGGGAGCTGCAGGCACACAGGCTCAAGGCACTGAGCCATCAACCCCACCCCACAGCGGAGGGAATTGGGTATATAACCGGGGAAGGGTAGCAGGGGTTAGGGTGCAAACAATCCAATAGGGTTGGGGAAGAGGGGAGTGATGGGGTGATGCAACAGCAACCAGTGGGGAAAGGAGAGGGGAGTGGTTTGAGGCAGAGGCCAATGAGCAGACAAGGGGTAAAGAACTTTCTGGAACAGGGGAGTAACACATCATTTGAGTGGCAGGGTTGTTCTACATAGAAGAAACAGAGTGCTCTGGGAAAAATCCAAGTCCCTTACCCTAAACTACATGGGAGAATCTTCCCAAGGCATCCCTGCTTTGGTGTGTGGCCCATGACCACCCACAAATACCTTTCATTTTGTGACAAAATATTTCTGCAAATGCGCATTTATTTGAAATACAACTTCTGAAGAATCCTGAAAATACTTGGCTAAAATTATCTCTGGTATACTTCCACTGAATTAAAAGAGGTTGCAGAGGGAGGGGATGAATTTGCCTTCTGGCATTATTGGTGAAATATAAAAGAGTTCTATGTCAAGATGTTTTTTATGAACTTGAATCCAGTTTCTAATCATCCAGATTGCCCTGTACAATAAACTCTTGATTATGACTGCTGGCGTTAACAGTAATAAGACAAGATGATGTGCAGCACAATTTTCTTCATTCAGCTTTTCATTCTTCCACTGCTCCTTAAAAGTCTTCCTATCTTTCTGTAAGTTTTGCTTAAAAGTCATGTAAGATTAGATATTATCAATCAAGTTGCACATTCTCAAGTGCAAAAACATTATTTTGTTGATTGCCATGTAGCTTTGTGGTATGAATTGGTGCAGTTCCACTCCTTGTTGTGGAAAGTTGGCTCTGTCTGCTCATACAACTTTCTGCTGAACTGAAAGCATAGGACAAAGCACCCACTTTCCTTTGGTTTAATCTTGTGCTGTGGAGAATGATTGAAGACACTTAGCTGCATTCTTTCTACTTTGTATCCTCAACCATGTGTGCTTCTCTCCACTAATTAAACCAAGGAGAAAAAAATTAGATGTTTGCACTCTAAAGACAAATTTATTTCAAAAGAGAGAAGCTTACTGGAAAGATAATCAACAGAAGGCTTTCATTTTGAAATCACAGTCTGGCTTTCCCCTGGCTTTCTTGCTCAGGCTTTGGAAACCTTTCAGCCCTTGTTCTACTTGGTTTATCAATGTCAAGAGTTCATTGTAGGCATGAGAACTCAAGCCTGAAAATTACTGTAAAAATCCTAGGATATGCATCCTAGGATATGCATCCAAGAATAGCATGGCTAATGGGATATATCAGTATCCTGCTGGGAATTACTGCTTCAAATAAGAAAAATATGTGGGATTTTAGGCACTGTGGAGTTTGTCCTCTCTATTTCAAGCATCTCCCTAGTGTCTTTACTCAGTCAGCTAAATGGCATTCTTCTCTGTCTGGGTGTGAAGTTCATCCAAATTTGTTATTTAGTCCTATACAAAAATCTTCCATTTCTGTAATATCAGAGGCATTTGTGTGGCTGATATTTTAAATGGATGTCTGGAAAAGCTTCTTCTCTTCCAAATAATTAAAGCATCATAATTCTCTTCAGTAACAAAATAGGCTAAAGAGAGAGGCACAGTTTACCAAGCACGAAATACAGTCAACAGGATCAGATGAGGGGAAAAAAAGAACAAAAAAGCCAGGCATGAGAGATGAGACCAACAAGATTACTATGAGTTTGTGGTGGCTAAAAAGATGTCTACACTGCTGTGAGATATTGGTATGAGCAGAGTTCCATGTAGCTCCTATGAGAGAACATACCATCTCTGTCTTTAGAGAAAATCAGTAAGCTGGCCAGTGTCTGTGGGTCTTTCAAGCTAACTGGTCTGATTTTTGGAAAAAGGGAAAAAAGGACCGAGAGTTTAATCTTTCACCACAACTGTTTTTGAACATGACTTGGAAGGAAGCACCAATGTGCTGTTCAACCTCTGTTAACTCTTTCCACAATGCAGATCTATTGGTTTTGCAAAGTGCTAAGGACTATTCAGGAGACCTGTCCTGGTTTAGGGCAAATCTGGGAAGAAACTTCCAGAGGGGTCCCTCTAGAAAGCAGATTCAAGCACCCTCCCCCACACTGGTTCAGGAAAATATTTCCTCTGAAAAAAGTGTAAAAACCCTGTTTGAAGAAGCGTGTTTCCTGGGCTGTCAGGGTCCACTCCAGCTAGCTATAGACCTTTGCCCACACGATACTTCATGGACAAATGTAAAAGATTAGAGAAGCGTTCTCCTCCACGTGGGAAACATTGTCCTTTATTCCAAGACACACATCAGGCGGACAAACCCATGGGAGAAAAGAGAATGTTCTCTGGTGGCAGGGAGCTTTTATACCCCCTGGGATGGGGACAGAGGGAGAGGTCCACAGCCAATGGGACACCAGTGAGGAGTGGCAAGGGGAGGGGTGACCCAGGGGAGAGACCACAGGTGGTACCCTGGTGAGGGAAAGACCAAGTGATGGAAAAAAAAAGGGGTAACAAACCACATGACATAACATAAGCTATAGAGTGCAATACAAAATTATTCTGTGCAAATTCCCAATCACCCAGTGCAAGAGAACAACTAAACTGGTGCACCACAACACCTGTTTATTTAACAAGAAAAGTATTCACAAGAATAAAAAATGCATAACATCAAACAATAAAAACTTCCGCTGTTCTGAAGATGGAAAACTCAGAAAGTCCTTTTCATGGGGTGTAGCTCGGCTCACTTAATCTCTTATCAATCCCTCCTGCGCTGGAAATGCTGCATCCCGGGCCCTGGTGGGCCACAGGTGTGAACTCCCAGTGTTCTGGGTTTTCAGTCCACAGCAGGGCCAATCAGTTCCAAGAAAAAGAAAAGCCATCATCCAGGGGACTTCTCTGCCTCAGCTAGCTAAAAACTAACTGAAAGCTCTGTCCCGCTGTCCGTGCTGCAGACAGCATGGTATGTAAGAGAGAATGCTGAAACTCTTATCTCTGTGTTTTTGAATACAACCACCTCAGACATTCCACTGCTTCTCCTTCTCCCCCGCTTCACTCTCAGATCTAGTTTTAAAGGTGCAAAACTTAAACAGATGAATGGGTATACAATTCAGCATCAAAAAGTCATCCAAGGACAGGATCCTTAAGCTACCTCACATATTCCAGAATGACCACTAGTAATGACCACTAGAGTGGGTCATTACTTATGTGGCCCTCTGGCTGAGGCAGATTTCCATTTTTTTGCTTGGGTCCAAGCTGAGGATCAAACAACAAATGAGTTCCCCTGGCCTCAGGCAGCTGGAAGGGATTAGAAGAAGCAGCTACCACTTCTGCATTTGTGTGACCCTAAAAGAGACCAGATCAAAGCTGGTTCCCAAGCTAATTCTTCTGCTTCAGGCTTAAGAAAGGTAGAAGCATCTTGAATAAGAAGGATTTTTTTTCAGGGTGTGGAAAAGATGTTCATGTTGCATAGAGAATAATCAACCTTCTTCAAGCCAAAAGCAGTGGCTACATGATGAAATAGCCCAGTTTCTAGCAATTTCTATGTCACAACAGAGCACAGAGAATTTTAAAGTATTCTAAATGCCTCTACACATTTCTGAAGTTTCCGACATTATGTGTTCTCTTTTGCAGAGGAGGCAGAGATTTGACCCCCAGCTGCCCATGAACTGATGACTCCCCTCAAAAACATCTTTCTATAGAGAATTGCAGACAGTTATTGCAACACTCCCTTTCAGTAAGTACATGGCATTTTTTCTTCAGAGCTAATTGCTCATGTCTGACACACATGTCACTACAAAGAATATCTGAATAAATTCTTCCCTTTGAGGATGAAGAGGCCCTGGCACAAGTTGCCGAGAGAATCTGTGGCTGCATCATCCCTGGAATTGTTCAAGAACAGGTTGAACCGGGCTCAGAACAACCTGATCTAGTGGGAGGAGTCCCTGCCTATGGCTGGGGGCTGGAATGAGATGATCTTTAAGGTCCCTCCCAACCCAAAACTTTGTGATTCTATTATACATACATATTTTGTAGACATATATAATACATATATATACAAGTGCTGCATAAACATATATATGTGTGTATGCATTTTTTCATATATACACAGTAATTTTACTGGTCAGTGGCAGGGAATTTGGTAAATCTCCTGAAGATTTGCTTATTTGCCTAAGAAAGAAGTAAGATAAAGTATTTAGCAAAAACTATGGCATACTTTTAAAAGCATAAAAGAAATATCCTTTCAGAACCAGAAAGGAAGATTTGCAACATGAAAAATACAAGAAGGAAAAGAACAAACTTCAAATATAGACTAATCACATGCGCGCTATGATTTGTTACTTTACATTCTTCCCCCTTATTCCCAAAATATTATTCATGCACAGAAATACCTCACTAACTCAATAATGGGTATATAGTGCATAGAATCTGGGAATCATAGAAGCATAGAACAGTCCGGGGCACTAATACTACAGCCTTCACAGTGGTGGTTGTGTGAAATGTGTAAAGGTCTAAACACACATTAACAACATTAAAATACACCACAACCCCTTTCCCACACAAACACAGTCTACTTCTTTTATAAGAGCACTAGTCTTGCTGCTGGCTTGAATGGTAGAGGGCAAAAACATAGATATAAGGTCCATGAGTGGCATGGACTGTATGACTGCAGGGATGTCTGATGCTTAATGGAAAAATCTGGAGCTGGGTTACTCTTTGTGCTGAGCTGCCTTTGTCTCCCTTCTCACCCTCCAGGAGCAGGATATAAATCCTAAGGGCCCACTGAGAACCCATCCCACAAACTGCCTCCCCTTCTGCAGTGAGAAGAGCTGGACCCTGGGGCTGGTTAAGGAAAATAGGTGTCACTTCAGCAGCCTGGATGGTGTTACCTTGGTTTACATGAAATAGGACCATTTCAAATGTAAACATTTTGCTCTATGAAATGTCACTTTAAAACACTACTGAGAGCATACAATGCACTTTGCACCAGCAATTCCCATACAGCATTGTGTTTTATATTTTTTCTTTTGTGGACTTTCAAACACAACATTCAAAAGTAAATGTATTGATTTTCTGAAAGTTGTTTCATTGATACTATCTTTATTTTATGTTATCTGAATGTAGCTGATTTGTTTGGAGGAAGGTCCTGCACAGCTTCCCAGTGTCATAGTGTGCACAAACCTTGACAGCTTTGAAAGTACAGGTTTTTCTTTAAAAGGTACATTTGACGCTTCTGAAGATGGAGCCATGTGAACAGTCATCTTCAGAGCTAGGTGCAGTAGGCCTTTGCATAAGCATGTTTTTGTGGTACCATGCATGTGGCAACACCCTTTCATGGGCCTTTGATACCATGGGAACTTTGCACAGAAGCAAAACACACCAGACAAAACATTACCTGCTGCCAGCTCTTCTCCTCCTTGTCCTCACACCTCTGTGGCCAAACCTCTTAGCAAAACAGGAGAATCTCACTAGTGCTTAAAAATGTTACTGTCTATTGACTGTTCTATGGATTTGCCTTGGTGAAAGAAGATGCATCTGACTCTTTCCTCTTGAAATCAGGAGGGAAAGCAAGAATTTGCGACAGCAATGGTTAATATCATGAGGAAGGGAGCTTGTTGTCAACCTTTATAGTGCTTTCAGATAGGTCACTATTTGACATGCCACGGAAGACACCCTTGTTTGTTGACATTTAGCTTTTCTTTGAAGGAATTGTCACACTCTCCAGTCATTGCCTTTCATGTGGCTTTCATGCTGAGCCTGTAAGAACAGGATGTTCAAGAGCTGTCCCACATGGTGTCATGCTGTCTATTGTTCAGACAATTGGCTACAAACACTGGTTGGCTTTCACTTTTTGCTTTGAGCTGGTTATGGCTGAAACTTGCATTGGCTGCTGGGCTTGGTGAAGAAAATGTGTCTCAGTGACAGGAAGATCCTCAAAGGGTCTTCTTTTCATTACATGAATTTAACACATCTGCTGCAGTTAGATTTCTTTCTGTACTGGGGCATTATTGTTCAAATTAGAGGGATATTTTAAGATCATAAGAATATAATTCCCATCTAAAGCAGTAGTATTTTTAGTTTCCTTATATTACTTATTTATTTCAACACATTTGTGATTAGTCCAGGGCTTTGGTTAATGTACCTATTTATACATGCTTTTCAGGATGGTTGTTACATGGAGATTTACCAGTAAACTTGATTAAGCTAGTTTTCATGTACCTAAGTCTACTAAGAGCATCCACATACACAATTAAATGATGAGACAAAAGTTGTCTGCATTAAGTGGAACAGAATGAGAAAAGCTGGAGAGATCAGGCTGACTATATTTGCTCCAATCAATGATGGTTTATTTTCTTTTCCTGTAAGAGGTCTTCCACATCTTTTTCCTGCTTCTTCCTAAGTACAAAGAGAAGTTGCAATGTTGTAACATGAATCCATATAGTAAAACTATTCTCTGTTCTGGGCAACTGCATAAATAAAGCACCCAGAGTTTATCAAGTAACACAATGTTAAGACCTGATAGTAACAGTTATGAATTACTTTCTGACCCCTGTGAGTGACCAAAAGATTGATGGTCTCTGCAATTTTGTCCTAGTAATTTTATATCTTTTACCTGGACTGTTAGTGGATATTCACTGCCTTATCTAGTTTGTCTGCCACTGTCTGTAAACTAGTTTTAGTTTACAGTGTGTTTGGTTTTTACAGCATAAAAAAAAGCATTCATCTATAAAACACTCCTTAAGTATTCCAGAATTTAAAGATTAGGAATGCTCTTTGCATTACAGGGCCCAAAGTATCTGGTATCCTGCAATTGAAAAAAATCATCAAAAAATAATAAAACACAAACATAACTTAATAAATGCACTCAGGTGTGCGCACATACACACACTGCTTAATAGTTGCACTAAAATACCAGTTTTTCACCCAATGAGACACACATAGACTGCCTCACTGCCTCAAAACAATCCCCAAACCCAAGCATGCCATATGAAAGCAGCATTTTCTTGCCTATTTTTTCTCATTACACTCACAGAATGAAATGCTGATGAGTGTTAGACCTGAACACCTTCAGAGATGGAAACTTTGCACCCACAACAGTAACATGCGAAAATATAGATGGTTTCATTAGCATCTGCTGGAATCTACACAGCAGAGGTGCTGTTTGCAAACTTGAACAGTATTTTGCCTCTTTTCATGCAAGATCTCATCTAGTTATGTAGGGGCTTTCTAGTCTAATATATTCTTTTCAGGAAGGTTTTTGTGGAATGCGTGGGGGTGATGGCATCCTTACACCACAGAGCTCCAGCGCAGTGTCCTTGGAGGCATGGCATGCAGGTTTGGGGAGACTTGCATGAGCAGGATTATTAAGTACACTCTCTATTTGAGTGGGCATGCAGGCTGCATCTCTTTTCTCTCAACTCATTATTAATGGAGTCTGTGTGTTGGGATAGGGGGACTGACTGAAATTACAAATGAGCTAATTTGCTTTTGCAGCTCCACATCAAGAACAGAGAAGTTTCTAACACTTTTTTCTTCCCAGGCAGACTCCACACCCCAAGGATCATTTTTAAAGATTGGCCCCACCCCCATCCCCATGGTCTTTTTGTATCTCTCCTAAGTCAATATTTCAACAGCACTACTGTTGAGGGAAATACTCCCTAAAATAAAACCTGGAAGATGATGCCTGGAAGAGAAAGTATTTTCCAAATCTAATTATTAGACAGTGCAAGCATTTTGAGAGTGAGAGATCCTACTGAGATGGCAGAATGGCTCAGAAGTAATGCAGCAGGCAGGTTTTATTTCATTTCTAGGTGACTATTCATCTGTGCATACAACAAATTCTGATAAGTATGCACATGAAGATAAATGACTTGCATTTTGGTGTCACTGTCAATTCCCACTTAGCAAGTACCACTGATACACCTCACTGCACAATATATGAAGTGTACCCAGCTTGTAACTGGTGTAATAAGAGGGTAAATATAGTGCTGATTAGTGCCATGTCACTAAGTGCATGGAAGATGATAATGATAGGAAGGAGTTACAACACAAAATTATACATAGATTTTCTTCCACATTTTTTGAGGAGGAGAGAAACAACATGGTGCAGTAAACTTAGAGACACTACCCTGCTGACCTTGGTAGTCTCAGATAAGGTTTTTTAAGGCTAGTGATACAAAATCATTGCTGAACATTTTTTAATGGGAACAACTGGAATATGACTCACACTCAACAACCGCCCAAACACCCTAATATAAGTGACCCAATTTAATATGTTAAGGCAGTTCTTTTTAGCCATTAGTTAATTTTAGACTGAGGCTTGCACTGTTGATTGGTTTGAGTGGAAGACAGCATGTAAATGTTCTCATGTATGGAAATGTGTAAAGGTTTGATTGCATGTGCTGTAATTAATTGATATAGAAATATCTTTTTTTAATACTGGCAAAAGTTTATGCCAATATTAAAAAAAGTTTAATACTGGCAAAAGTTTATGCCAAAAGCTTATGCCATCTGAACTCAACTATTGCAACCAAGATTACTTCCATTTACTCTGATCCGATACTTTATCCAGCTCCACCTTCCGCTTGTAATATTTTTTCCGTATTGGTACTGTATTGTTAAGAGGGGACTTGCCAGTGGTATGTGTTCTTATTTCTGTTTTATGTTTTTGTGTTGTCTTATCTCACCTATTTTAGATTATTTGAAAACAATCTCATGGTCTACTTTCACATCCTCCACTTCTGGAAACCACAGCTGTAGTCTAACAGGACACACTGATTGTTGGTAGTGTTATAAAAAGGGGAGACATGCTGATGTGGTCTTTTGAGGAAACAAAGCAGTCAAACTCTAGATGATATATTCAGTTCTTACCAAAACAAATTGCATGGGAGTAGAGGAGTGGGGCTGAGGATTCTCTTCTCTGTTCTCACAGCCTTCACTCCAAAGGATGCAGCTCAAGTTCACTCCTTCAGAGGTGTTGGAAAATGTCCTGCATGCTTGCATCACAGAAGAAAATGGGCTAGCTATATGTTAGGTGGAAAGTCACAGTAAACCAGGCCATATTGGCTTCCAGAACTGCTCATGCTGCATTCAGTTTCTGCCTTTAAGACCTTTGGACATCAAGTAGATGACGATGAGAGCTTTTCTGATGAGAGCTTTTGGGTTACTGAAGGAATTTTGGAAGGACGCTTGGAAGTGATAGAGAAGTCTAACAAGGTACTTCTGATTCACACTAATACTTATAAATTCAATATTCAATACCATTTTCTAGCACAACTGTGAGCTAAAGTGCCCTCAATAACATAAAAATTGCCAAAGTGCACTTTCACAAAACATAATAGTCATAATTTTTCAGTAAATTAATATGGAAAGTGTAAAGGAGAGCAGATTGTTTTCTATATCAACAGTTCACTGAGAAAATTGTTTTAATTACAAGGCTCTCCCATCTTTTTATATTAGGTGTCTTGTTAGGGTTGAAAAGCCATTAGGGTCTCAATGTGTTGCAAAGCTTTCTCTACAATTGTATAACAGCTACTTAGCAGTTATATGAAGCATACCATTTAAACAAAATTTAAGTCTACAATTACTCTGTTAATAAAATGTAAATTTAAAAATACATGCAACCATCATGAAGATGGAACATTTAATTCTCACTTAGCTTCCCACAGAATGAAGGGTTACTTTTGTAAAAGAGATAAGAAGGTGGCAGTAATTGCTCTTATCTGCTGTTTCGTGGGTGAAAGTAACTTCTAAGACTAAATTCTGAGGCCAAAATCAAGTGTTCATTTTATCTAGCTATAACTTCCCTAGAACATTAGAAGGAACAATTAGCATATATCAACCTGTGTATCTTAAGTTATGGTTAATGCATGGAAATGGTATGCTTAATTTTACTGCTTCAAAATTATATCCCCTGGAGAATAAAAGAAAGACTGTGGTGTTCTCAATAACAGTAAAAAAGGAAGAGCTTGATTTGCTTACTTTTTCTTTTGTAACGAACTTGTTCTTTTTGGAACAAATTCTCAGCAGTATAAAAAATAAATATTATTTATGTGTTATTTTATAATATATATTATAATATAGATAATAAAAAATAAAATTTAAACCAGCCAAATGAATAAACAATATAAACATGATAAAGGGGTTTTCTGAATATTCTGGAGCTCAGTGGAAATACTGGTCCAGTGTGTCTTAGCCAGAAGACAGTAGAGTCACTGGGTTTCTTCTGACAAAGCTATTCTTTGGTGACTATATTTTGCCATAAGCCTTCTTTAAACCATCACTGTAATGAACAGGAAAAAAAAAAGAGTCGGCCCTGGAGAAGCAGCAATGCCAGCCAGCAACCAGTACAAGGAAGGTCTTCTGATGCTGGAGCAGTTATAGAAAGTGTTGAAAAAGGCAGGACTAGGTTTATAACACAAGGAGACATCAACCAGAAAATGAAGGTCCTAGAGGTATTGCTAGGAGGAGTTGTTAGAACCAGTGAGCAATACAAAAAAAAAAGAGGTAGCTTTTACCTGTCCTTATCACCACACTGACAACAGGGAACTTTGCTCAGTAGGGAGACTGGCATCAAATTTCCAGACAAGGGGAGAAAGGACAGAAAAGGGAATTTTAAGAATTAAGCCTCAGGGAACAAGATCACTCTTGTAATGCAGAATTAGGTGACCCTAAGGAACATCCCAGACCCATCCAACACCAAGGGTAGTTGGATGAATTCAAGAGTACAAACTTTTTAGCAGCTGTCTGAAATTCTTAGCCATACGTATCTGTTACCTGCCTTTATAGTGGCTGCTGTGAAACTTCTAATTTGAATATTTGTTATTATCTTCAAGCAATATACATATTGGAAAGTTATTCCCCTTTTTGGGGAAAGAACCTGATTCCTTTATTTCTCTTCTAGTATCAGCCTCTACTGAAATAATGCCTCTTTTACAGGGTGCATAGTCCAGGTCAGAAGAACCTTTAGGAACATCTAAGCATCTAACTCATGTTAGCTCTTAAAAAGAATTTAGAAACCTAAGTTATAATTTATTTGATCTTATATGGTGTGACTGGGAAGTGCTGAAGGCGAGTGAGCAATGAGTCTTTGTTTTAACTCCAGCTCCTTATTTAATGTTGTCTGTTTTTACCTACTAAGGTCAGATCAGCTATTCACATCTTCCAAGGAGCTCACGCCTCAAATTTTGAGGAAGAATCTTGTTTTCAGCATCCTACAGGTTGAAAATTTAAAATGAGGGCATCTTCTATTATGTTTCCCTGTTGACCAGTAAGTTATTAAGCTCTGTCTCCTAACAATCTGTGATCAGAATATCAATCAAACGATTAATTTTTATGCAAATTGTTTAATTTGTCCCCACCATTTTTAATATTCACAATCCACTCGTAAGTACTTTGCATCTAGAAAGTAAAATGTCTATGGTTTTTTTTTTTAATATTTTTACCATTAAAGTCTACCTCAAAATATTTCTGTAAAAATACATTTTTAAAAAGTGTTAAACCATATTATTTCCTGTGTTGCCTGTATTATGGAACCTCCCCTGCAGGAAAAATTAGCCATTTCTACTTATTATGCACGACCATAGCCTGCATTCCAGATCAGGGTAAGCTCAGTAGGAAGAAATGACTGTACATTGTATGTGGAAAAAATAGAAACAGTGAAAACAAAAAGTTTACTGCAGTAGCTGGTCTGCAGTAACTTACAAATTACTAACAACTTATGTAAGTTTTACATGCCTATTCCATCTGCTATTCATTAAAAAAACACGTTACCATGGTAACTGCCACATGCCATGGTATTTATGCTGCTTCTGATGTACAAAGCATAGTTTGTGTAGGAGTGTGTGTATGTATATGATGTGGCAGCTGTCGTCTCTGCCATTTTGTTGCTGCTCCAGAAAAAAGTAAAGCAAGTAGTGGCTATGAATACTCATTTGAGTAACGATACTCACACCCATTTGACTAAGGGCCCACACAGAGCTCCACATGGTTGTCATCTGACCGACCCACACATGGGGCGTTCTCACAAGGGGACAGAGCTGGGTAGGTTACCTTTAAATATAACATTGCTATCTGTTACTGAATTAAAAGTCTGGGAGACAAAAAAGATACCCATATTTTTAGTGGCACACAGAAAACAAATGATTTCAGTATGACCCTTTTCATCATTCTTTTAAAAATATAGGTGGGAAACAGTGCAAAAGACTCTGCCCTTTAGAGAAATACAAATTTCTCTAAATAATAGACAAGGAGGAAATTCAAAGTACTTCCTAATATTCCTCTTTCCGCTCATGATTTTAAAAAGTGTACTTGCTGAGGATGGACAAGCTGGTAAGAATAAAATAGGCATAAAATTTTGTCCAGTACTTAATTGGTACTGAACCTCTTTTGAGTATTAATAGTATTATGACATTTTCATTCTATTGTTGTGCATTTAATTTCATGCAAAAAATATCCTTCAAAAGGCTACTTGAATACCATTTTGTCTTTATTTATACAAATCAGTGTCTATTAAGAACTTCAAAGCCATAGTCTTTTGGGATGTCTTGTTTGATACCTGCCTGAAGAAAGACATAGTTTCACATTTGTATTCTATACTCTCATATAGCTGTGCAGCTTTCCAGCTTAAGCCAACTCCATTTTTACTGAGCTTGTTTGTCACAAACAATCAGCAAATAGATATTTCCAGTTCATGAATATGATCTGAGCTCAATGGTGACTGGTTCCAAAGGCAAAAATCCACTCAGAAAAGCACTGAACTCTTGCTGATTTTGTTTTCTTGTGTAGAATAATTTTAAAAAAAATTGAGTGAATCTGAGGAAATTCAGAATACCTCGCATACAGTATTTTAAATAGTTCACTAAATAAGGAAAACTTCTGCTTTATGGAATATGTGTACTTACATATATTACTTACTTATAAAGTCAGATAGCTGAAGAGCTACCTTTACTCAGTGCCATGGAAAAAATGTTTTCATTAAAACATACCTGCAAACTGACTAAAGACATAAGATGGAAGGAAGTGTCTCAATGACACTGGAGATTAGAGATTAGAGAAGCAGCCTGGCTGTATTTAGAGTAGCGTTCTTGCACACTTCTTGACAATGACAAATCAACAAACCATATCAGAGTTCTGTATTACAGGAAATGAACTGAAGTATCTTGAGCAGAGTCATTGCCTGCATGCCTTCAGCTGACTTTCAGGTGTCTCAGATTCATTAATTTCAGAAGAACTCTGTAGATCAGAAACCATGATATACAGCTGTGCAAAGATTACACGGATGCAAATAGATGAATTTTTTTTTTTCAGCAGAATGTGTTTGCTCCTTACTGAAAATATCTCAAATGTGTAAATTGAACAGAATAAAAATCAAGAATCACTTATTTGTGTGAAGGAGATATGAGACCTCAGTCTTCATAGCTTTGCACATAATGGAATCATTTATAGCTTTAATTGTAAGCGCCTATAAAATTCTCTTCCTCGTCAGAATTTTCTTGGATACAGAATTTCAGGCATTTGCAGAGGTGTATGACCAAACTGTGGCCTGACAATACCCTATTGTAAAACATCAGACCCTGAAATCGTGTTATCTCAGAATTATGTATTTTGTATCTATTTGTTCTTATAAATTGAGGAATAAAAGAGCAGAACCTGGGAACTTCCAAAAACTGTAGGAAGGAGACAAAGGAGTTAATTAAAAAGCCCTCTCTTCCTACATTAGTTATACTTGGTGTGTATTACAGGAGCCTGAGCTGTTCTCATTTCACCATGCATTTGACCCCACAAGGCTATTCTAGCAGACAGGTAATTAGTGGAAAGTCAACATGTCATACCCTGACCCTGAGGCAACAGCCAGAGCAGGTTATCATAGGAGCCATAATAGCTTTAAAAATGGAATCCTCAGTTGGCCAGTTAGACCTGTTTCTAGCTGTCAGAATGATGCAAAGCAGCAGCATCAGGTCAGAGAAGGCATTTTCAGGTTTTAAAGAATGAACAGCAGTTCTTTGATAAAGAATTTTAAGATTTACCAGGTCAGGGACCAGTTCTTTGTGCATTTTACTTTTTGTTAGAGAGCTATTAGCATTCATAAATAAATCCATCTCATAAGCCGTAACCCAAAAAAACCCCACCAAGGTTAATAAACAATAAGCAACAAACAACCAAACAAAAAAATTGAGTCTTGGGCCTTTTGCATTTCCAGTTAGTACCAACCTTGCATGCAGTTGCTATGTAAGCTTCTCCCAGACTAAAGCATACTTCTTTGTCCTATGCACATTTGCTTTCCACATCCTGTCCAGTGCAAGGCATTTTAGGAATCCAGGGTGGAAAGGTATCTTTCCTTAGAAAATAGTTATTTTATTTGTAAAGCTAGATTAAATTTACAGCACCATGTATGTCTAAATAATAGGAAAGGAGCTGGTAGAAATTAATTCCAGGAGGTTGATGACATTTGACCCAGATTGCTTCACATACCTAAATGGTTATCTTCTATCTAGCACTGCATTCCCTCTCTGTATATTCAGCTGTAATTACTCTTTCAGTATGACACCTCAGGTAGTCATGACTGTTGTGCTACAAGAAGCAAGGGAAACATCTTCAGCTTTAAAAGGTATCACAGGTTTTTGCAGGTGTGTTTGAGACCAGCACAGCACAAATGAAGTTATCTAATATAAGAGCTAGACAATATGCACTACATGCACAGAGGGGCAATTAGCACAAACAGGGGAATAATCTACAGTGCTGGAAAAATAAACAGAGCTTTTCCACATAGAATCTGAAATCCCTATTAGATACCAGAACACAGATGTTAATCCCGTAAAAAAATGCAATTGGCACCTTTGGGTTATGATTAAATCCTGCAGGCACTGAACAGAATATGCACCTTTTCCCTTTGCAACACAGTTTCCTTTTTGCTCAGAAGAAAAAAATTATTTTGCACCCAATTTCTGTCCATAGGTATTCATATATAGAAAATTATCTTAATTATCATTAGTTCTCAAGCTTATAGCATACAAGAATCTTATCTTTCTCTCTCAAAAGAGCAAAACTGAGATAATGATTCTGATTATATAATCATGCAAGTCAGGATTTCCCAGGAGTACAATAAGTCTTCCTTGTGTTATTCTCCTGTGTAGACCTCATTCCATTGTCCCTGGCTAACTGTAGACCATTTCAACAACATATTCTTCAAAAGAGTCCCTGGAAAAAGACCAACTCTTCAACATGTTTTTGAAGATAAGTGATACTCAAAACTTCTCTGAAAGTGTTTCCTTGATGTATTCCTCCTCCAGAAAGTGACCATAGAAATATGCAAAGCATTTTAGATCACCATGCATGTGTCTTCATAAAATGAGTGTTGGGATTACACTGTAATGAAATTACACTACATAAAATACTGGCTGTATACTTTGCTGTGCATAGAAAACATGGCACAATATACCTCCTGTTGCAGGGTAATGAGATCTGACCTTATGGGATAATCCACATATATAGATTTTAAGAAGAACAAGAAATGTTATGAACTCCAAGGATAAGGCAAAGCATTTGACATATAACACTAAGAAGAAATCAGATACCTTTTATTCCTGCTAACCATGTAGCACAAAGACCAAGATAAACAAAAGGGTGCAGTGCAGAATATTATTACTTTCTTTTTCTCTTTGGGATTTTCTGGGGGGGAGGGAGGCTGTTGGTTTGGGGGTTTTTTTTGTTTGTTTGTTCTGGTTGGGTTTTTTTATTTGGGAGGCATTGTTTTTGTGATTGTTGATTTTTTTGTTGTTGTTGTTGTGGTGTTCAGGGTTTTTTTGTTTGTTTGTTTTGTTTTGTTTTTTTAAATTTAATTTATATCAACTCTCCCTTCAATTTCCGGGAGTTCAGTTTTCACAGTGAAGCTCCTATTTATCCCCGCTTTAGTGCTCTGGTCTCATATAACTGATGAGCATTAAATTGTTTGATTTAATGAGAATCCAAGGATCTCTGCAATTCCTATCTTCAATGCAATGTTTAGGCATGTAAACACCTGAGAGAACTTCAATTTCCACTTGGAAAACAAACTATTTAACACTGCTAATAGAAGTATTTTTGTACTAAACAGGAGTTTTTGGGACAGGTGACATGTGCTTTGTTTCTGTTCTTTGTGAGCCTTAAATATCTAAAAATTAAAATCTATCAGACAGCTCCATAAATTAATAACACTGGCTCAATTCTGCTTGTATGGCATGTAGAATTAGGAGGCTTAGGCAGGGAGTCAGTACGTCAGCCAGTGATGATCTAAACCACAGACCTCAAAAGACACAAAAGGTGTTTTATGAGCAATGCTGCCTGCAAGTGAAGGTTAGGTCCCAATGAAGGTGGTGGTCCAAGTGTAAAGCTACTCTCTTAGACAACATCCTGCAAAGAGAAAAATAAAGAATGTTTAGAAAACCCCCACATCTTCTGCTCTTTCTGCAATAGGTTCTTGGGACTTTGTGCAACCAAAGCAATAATTTCTGGAGATACTAGGACAGGAAGCAAAAGTGCAGCTTGGCTCCCAGCAGCAGGATGCACTTTTGGAAAAAAAAAAAAAAAAAAAAGGTGAAGAATTCAGTTCCCTACCTAACTTTCTTAAAGGAATATGGCCAAACCCCTCAAGACCCAGGAAAAACCTTATAGTGAAAGAGAGAATTTGTAGATTTCTGCACAGAGCATGGGACTCTATGCTTGTCTACAGAATACGGTGCTCCCTCAAAGATGATGGGATCTGCAGGTACAAAATTCTCTACAGAACTTTTGGGCTCTCTGAGCCATCCAGGGAGCAGTCAGACTGAAGTACAGGAAGATGGGGTTTTTTTGGCTTTTTGAATATGTATGTTGGATAAGTATGGACCTCACTTATTTACCTCAAGGACTTGTGACACAAGGACTTTACAAGCGCAAGAATGAATAGATCTTCATCTCAAAGACAGCAGATAAGCATCATCACTACAGCACACTGCAGGTACCAAACTGTAAGTTCAGTCCAATCAAGAGTCTTGGTCCACTCTCACTGTTGAGAAGGATCATTATCTAGGACTGGGGTATAACTTTTAAAATTCATGTGCTCCTCGGGGTAGGTGATTGGAGACAGGGACAGTACACACACCCGAAGCTCTATGAGACAAACAGCATATTTTATTGTTGAGAGCCTTCTAATATAGGGAATTCAAAACTCCTGGGTCTAGACAGCTCACTAGTCTGATCCTCACACAGCCCAGCTCCTGACCAGTGAGATGTCTGTAGGCCAGGATGGAATGTGATAGGTGAAGCTCCCTGTCGGTCAACCCAGGGCCCGATTTATGAAACCAGGCTGGATCTCTTATTTATCAGTACAAGCCAGCTTGTACAGTAACTCTGGGGATCCATATTCTCCTCATCCTGACAGAATTATCTTAGAATCACAGAATGGTTTGTTTTGGGAGGGACCTTTTCATGGTTAACTAGTCTAACCACCTGACAAAGGCAGAGGACATCTTCCACTGTGGAGGCCCTGGGGGGCATCTCCTAAGTTACAACCCATTGGCTCCTTCCCCTGTTCCTGTGTCTGTTCCTGAGCCACTCCCTCCCATTTCCCTGATTGGCCCCTATCTTTGGACTGCCCCAAGACCACGGTTAGCCCCTGGGCCCCTACGGACAGAAAGCTGGACTCTCGATATGTGTATGACTTGGACGTAAACATCTCACCATGCGGCTGAATTAAACATCTGTGGATATTATGCAAAGGCCCTTTTTGCTTCTTTGCGCTGGACTTTACTAGCAGCAATTCAGACGGCAACAAGTGCAACAACATGGGGCTCGAGCACCGACAACCCTAAGACAAAAATGCACCTCCATCGCCCCGCCACCACCGCGCAGAAGCCCTGCGTGACACCACACCATCATCCCACCACTGCCAGCCTGCTGCGGCCCCAGCCCACCACTGCACATGTGCACCCCGGCACCTAGAAAAGCTGTGTCGAGTGCACCTGGCCCACCGCTCGCAGTACTGTGGCTGCAGCAGCGGGGCTGAGCCCGCTGCCCCCTGCCCAGACGAGGCAGGGGAGGGCCCCACAGAGTGGGCGGGCCGTGCGGACAGCTGAGCCTGAGCAGCCGATGCCCTGTGATATGAATATGATGGTAATTCATGCTGATAGAATATGATTGTTCGAATAATATAATATAAAACTTTTAAATCATACCAGCAAGGGAGAAGGGGATTGCTTCACAGGGTAGCGAAACCGCAGCTGGCACCCGAGGAGGAGGTGTGTCATTAACGTACGAAGTAGACCTAGCCTGCACAGGAGATGGGTGTTCTCACTGGTATGAGCAGGAGAATGCCCAGCGATGACAGCCCATGAAGATGTTCATCTCAGACAGACAGGACCATCAAGGACATACATCTGAATGCAGGATTCCAGGAACCGAGGAGCAGATACACATCAGCTCCCAGACAAGGTTTTGTCCAGTGCAAGACAGAGAATAGACACAACATGAATAAGAAGAACTCTAAGGAAGGACAAGACTCTTTTTCCGCTGCAGGCAAGAAAAAGAGTATAAAACTCGGACTCTGCCAAGCGGCATTGGTGAACAGAGGGGATTCAGTGTGATAGAGGCCTGATCTGAGTTCACCCAGCTCCGATCCCGGGGTCGATGCTGTCCTTGATTGTTGGCTGTTGGGACTGTATATTGGTTGCGAAAAAAATTTATTTTTATTTTTATTAAAATTGGTTGGATCAATTTTTACCTATAACACCCTAGATCACAGCAGTGGGGAAAGAAGGAACCAACGCCCACCAGTTTCCATGGGAGAGCCACCAGACAAGCAAGAAGCAATTTTCAGCTTTGCCTGAGCTCCACACCACCCAAAACTTGTTTCGTCAGTTCTGTGACTTCCTTCCTCACTCTGTGACTATCTCCCCCCATCGCTGCTCCTTCTCCCTAACTCCATCCCTAACCCACCTTCCCCTTAACAAACTCCCGGGTGTCCACTCCGTCCTGCTAAGCCCAGCACAGCAGCCACATGGCTGAAGCTCAATATGACTACCGCCATGTGTGCTGTGGCCACATGGCCTAGGGATCCAACATAGCTGCACGTGTCAGCCAAGATTGCTGCAGCCACATGGCACGGCACCCTCTTCTACTTCTCCTCCCCAAAATCCCTTTCTTCCCGCTTTTTCTCCCCCATGCTCCACCCCTTCCCTGTCTCTCATGATCCAACCTCCTCTCCAACTCCTAGTTCCCACCTCCCGCCTTCCAAATCCCACAAGATAGGAGCTGGAATGGGAGAAGAAGCTAAGAAACCAAAACCGAAAGCTAAAATAATTTTGTAATACCAGTTTTAACAGCCATGTGTATTTTGTTGAATTGAAAATTCTACTTTATGATCTCCTTCCCCTCTTATTTCAAGAGCAAGATGATAGCCTTCTCTGCAATCCATGCCCCTTTCTTCCTTATTTTGAGTAGTTCACCGGAAACAAACTGCTCAAAGGCGCAGGCTACCCTGAAAAGGTTTTTCTTTTGCAGAGTTCCTGGTTCCCTGTAACGTCCCTAGTTCCCAATCCCCATCCATTTGTTCTAGCTCTTTTGTTCTAGCTGAAAAGAGCTCATCAGCTAGAATGTTTATCTTAAAACCCTCTAACCTTTTTATCATTCTTATCCAATACCTGTCTTCTCTCCATTTCCCTCCCGTCCCCTTGAAGTAGTTTTTACAATTATGCTTTTCTAGTTTAAATGTGTGTTCATATCACAGATTGTCCTGTTTTCAGTTTTAGAAAGCAGAGGCCTGTCAGGTCAGAAGGGTAGATCCAACAAGAAGCCGTATGGAGTCTCCTTGCCTGCCTGCTGCTACCAGTGAACATACAGCTTAGGGGGCTCTCTGGGGACTCCCTGGGGACCCCCAAACGAACAGTAACATTCCACTAGATCAAGTCGCTCAGAGCTGCATCCAACTAGCCTTGAACACTTCCAGGGATGGAGCATTTGTTTATCTTAAAACCCTCTAACCTTTTTATCATTCTTATCCAATACCTGTCTTCTCTCCATTTCCCTCCCGTCCCCTTGAAGTAGTTTTTACAATTATGCTTTTCTAGTTTAAATGTGTGTTCATATCACAGATTGTCCTGTTTTCAGTTTTAGAAAGCAGAGGCCTGTCAGGTCAGAAGGGTAGATCCAACAAGAAGCCGTATGGAGTCTCCTTGCCTGCCTGCTGCTACCAGTGAACATACAGCTTAGGGGGCTCTCTGGGGACTCCCTGGGGACCCCCAAACGAACAGTAACATTCCACTAGATCAAGTCGCTCAGAGCTGCATCCAACTAGCCTTGAACACTTCCAGGGATGGAGCATTCACACCTTGTCTGGGTAACCTGTGCCAGAGCCTTCCTGCCCTCATTGTAAAAGATTTTTTCCTTACATTAATCTAAATTGACAGTGCTTTAGTTGCAATCCTTTTCACATTATTCTGTTGCAATAGGCCCTATTAAAATGTTTGTCTTTCATATCAAGGCCCCCTTTAGACTTAATGGACCCCATCCAGGTCCCTCTAAATGGCATCCTGTCCTTCAGGCATGTCAACCACACCACTCAGTTTGGTGTCACCTGCAAATGTGGTGAGGGAACGCACAATCCCTTTGTCCATGTCATTGACAATGCCATTAAATTAGATAGTTCAGGTTAGGCCTAGACAACAGATAGAGATGGAAGGATCTAGTATTGGGTTGTTTGGTCTCTTGGTCCCAAAAGAAGGTGATGCGTTATTGGAGAGTTGACTTTGAGATAAGGAAGGAAACTACAAAGTAAGCTCAAAACCTATGGTTGTAGGAACCTATAGAATTTCTACCTGAAGGCTGTATTCTTAAAGTATCTCAATCTGAATTAAATTAGACTGTTTTTCTGAACTGTTGCCCCCTGATAAGTGCCTATGCTGTTTATCAGCAGCCAGCTGTAATATCTATACAAGATGGCTAAGAAGTGGAAAACTAGAGTTTACAACTAACTTTATAATTATAATCCATTTGTGTTTCATGAGGATGCAAGGCTCTGAGTCATGCACCTGTCTCCCAAAAAACTGTGTGACACAAATATGTGACCACCTGACAACAGCTTGCAGTCTTTTTTTCTTATTGCCTGTTTTATAGAAAAAGAGAATTGTGACATTATTTTGATGCCTTGTGAAGGCTGACCTAGTACAGAGACTAGGTAGGTAGGAAAAGTATTTATCAAAGTAGGTATTTATTAAAAGGCCTCAGTGGATACACCTTGGGCAATACAAGAGCCCAACCAGGGCTACACCCAAGATCAACCAAAATGGTCACAAAAGGGACAATGGGTCACAATGTCTCTCACATTTATAAGTTTTGGTCCATTAGCATATTGGAATTAGTTGTCCAGTTATGGATTTAGCTTATGAAGTCCCATTCTTCTTGTTTTTCTCTCTTCAGTCCACTGTTGCTTATGCTCTTAGGCCTGAAATTTGGATTATTCGTTCTTGGTCCCCAGCTAGAGAAGGAATTGTTTTGTCTAGCGACTCTGTGAAGAGAGCTTACTATCCCCTAATATGAAGCTCAGAATTACACACTAAAGCAGTACAGAATCTGAAAAAATATAAAAACTAAAACCTGAGGCATCAATTTATGTTGGAAAAGACCTCAAGATAATCAAGTTCAACCACTAGTCCAACACTGCCAAGCCCACCACTAAACCATGTCCCTGGGTGCCCCATCCATGTGTCTTTCTAACACCTCCAGGTGGTGATGAGTCCACCACTAGCCTGAGCAGCCTGTTACAGAGCTTGACAAAAGTTTTGCCAAAGATTTTTTTCCCTAATATCCCATCGAAACTGCTCCTGGCACAACTTGAAGCCATTTCCTCTAGCCATAGAATTACAGAATCATAGAATGGCTTGGGTTGGAAGGGACCTTAAAGATCGTGTAGCTCCAACAACTCCACTGTAGACATGGTTATCTTCCACTAGAATGGACCTTATACAGACTGGCCTTTAACAATTCCAGGGATCAGACAATCCCATGGGATGTCCTGCTGTTTTTCAGATGGGAGAATAGATTGACCCCCACCTGCCTATAACCTTCTCTCAGGTAGTTGTAGACATTAATAAGATCAAAGACTAGTTCTCTAATGTTTTCATCAGTTCTGTTACCCTTTTCTGGACTTGTACCTCAATGGCTTTCTTGTTATTGAGGATTCACAAAATCACGTCTCCAAATAGAAAATCTTCAACAATTTGCATTTGTGGTATTTGACCTCCTGTTCATTTTTATTAACTCACATCCTCTCCTGTCTTCCTTGTCATTGTATTGCTGGACTCTGCAGGCTGTTTGATATTTAAGTTTAGCCCCTTTATCGAGGCTATTCAGATTCAGGAGCAAATAAACTATCATCAAGGAAGCATGTTACACTGTGAACAAGCAGTTTCAGAATTTAAACCTTCATGAGAATGATGTGCCTCTCTACCAATGATGATGCACATATGCTGTAACAGTCAGGGTTCTGCTGCACAGAGCAAAGCCAAAGTGGAGTGCAAAAAGGTACGCTTGGTCCTTGATCCATGAAATGAGCACATCAATACAAAATTATGAAACACAGCTGCTTCTTTACAGTGTGATTGCTGAAAAGTAGAATTACAGTAGCCCTCAGACCTTTACTCCCACTTGTGTAATGATCTGGATTTTATAATCAAGGGAGGCTTATAGACATTGTAGGAATGATGTATTTTTGAGATCTCCTGGAGCTTTTCCCTTATAGTGACATCCTTACTTGCACAAGTAGCAAGAAAGGAATGAAGAAGCATGATGGGTGCCTATTTTCTTGTTAGCTCTTTCTTTGCTTTTCTTTTGCAAAAATATATTCTCATGAATGATAGGAGCATCATAATAAAATATCATTACTGAGATATTATCTTTTTTTCACAGTTCCTGGAATGGAATCAACAGCATTGGCAGGCTGCACTAGCCTAAAACTGTGCAATTGTTTGGCAGGTAAATGTTTTATTGAATAGTTTTATTTTATTTCTGCATCATTTGCATAAGGGGGGGGGGGGGGGGCAGGAGGGGAGAAGGAGATGAGATAAAAGAAAGAGGCATTTATACCCTACACAAAAAATCACAACACCAAGGTGGTTTTGTGGGAGAATACCACTCTTCATACACCATTCATTTGAACTTACGAGTTACCAAAATGTAAATAAAAATGGTGGGTCTATTATTAATAGGATAACAGGTCTATTCTTGTTTCCAACAGGTCATATGGGAAAAAACCAAAGAATAATAAAAGGCAAGAAAGGGAACGATAGCCATAAAGTGGAACAAAAACAGAAACAATTCCACCACATAAATGAAAGAAATTACAATAGAAAATGTATATGGAATAGCAAAGGAGACAGATTTTCTGAAACTTCTGTCTCTTACACTTTGGTGTAACAGAGTGATATTTGGCCAAAAAAAAGTGTATGCTCTTTGCAATGAACCCCTTACTTCCACATCCCAGAATCTGCCTTTAGTAAAAGAACTTCCATTCATATACACACAATAAAGGTATGGCTTTAGTTCAGCCACATATTGGTAGTAAAACTAGATAAATTTAGGAAAAATGGAAAAGTGGGCCCATAAGGAGGACAGAACAGTCCCTTCTTGAACCTGAATGACAGCCAGTCTCAAGTGCCCTATGTTTTTATGCACCTGTAAAGCCTAACAGCTGCATCTAGTTCTTCCCAGTGTCCTTGTCCCCTGATGATACATTATTTAAGAGTAGATTATGTGACATTAGAGAATTAAATAACTAAAGCTTGTACATAAAGGTAATGCTCAAAATGACACCAGATATTTTGGGTTCTGGCATTTTCTTGCCTTTTATGTGCTTGACAGCAAAAGTTTGACATTATTCCAAAGACACTAAATTTTAGATATTTTCTGAGCGCAAGCAGCAATATTTTTTTAAGTCCTTCCCTGTCTTGGGAATATAAATTCCCAAGTCTTTCCTTTGAATATAAATGCTAATGTAAATTTAATGCTTAATAAAATGCAGTTCTTTTTTTTTTTTTTTTTCTCCAAAGCAAGAAGCATCTTCATTCAGCAAACACTTCAGTCCTTAAGGGAACTTAATTTAAAAGGGCAGGGAAATAGAGGTAAGGAATTATGGAATCACTGGAAGTGGAACAGGAGGCAGTAATTGTCCTACACTTTTGTTTCTCTCCCCCTCTTTCTCCTAAATTTTGGTCATGTCAATATCTTGGACTAGACATTTGGACACATTATAAGTAATCTGTGTTTGTTACTCCATGCAAGTCAAACAAATGATCAGCTGTAAACTGTACTAAAAGATGAAAAGAAAAAAAATTCTGTCCCATATCATCCATCCTACAGGGACTAATTGTTCAAATAAACTGGGTTTTTTCACAGTTACTCTGAAAAGTCAGATTCTGCAAAAAGTGAAAATGAAAATTACATTATTAGGAAAAAATATTATAAGTTGTATAATTATAATTGTCATATTTTGGACCATGTCTGTTTTGTTCGTTTGTTTAGTTCTTAAAAATAACATTTCTGTTTGCTATAATTTTAAAGTCCATACATAAGTAATTCTGGGAGCAATTACTAAATGTCGTGATTTTAGAGACATATTTCTGTGTATCTATATGCACAAGACACTACACAGTTTTAAACATTATTTCACTGTATTCTGTATCTTCCTGGCTGCTATTCTAGCATAAATATCAGTGCCCCATGCCATTACTAGGATATTTACTTTGACAAATAAAAATGCCAGTGAATTATGAAAGCTGATATTCTACCAGTAAGATATGCTTTGAGGAGAGATCATTATGAGGCAAAAAATACAGCTAAGAAATTCCCTTGTCTCTCCTCTTGTAAAGAATGGTTTGATGTGTGAATTACTTGAAGGAAGTGTGCCTCCAGCATGGGGGTCCCTGTGGTTTCATTCTGAGAGTCTTGATTTTGGTCAAGGCTTGCAGCTGCTGTTTGAGGGATTTTCCCAGATCTGGGTGTACCAGGTGTGGGTTGATGTTTTGAGCACAGAGGCCTGTGACCACACTGACAGGTTGTGATATAAGGGGAAGTTACAAGAAGCAGCAAGGCAGAAACGAGTAAGAAAATTCCTGCAGATATCAACCAACATTTCAAGCAGAAGTTGCTAAAAAGCCTTAGAGCTCCCTGAATAAGAGAATAGCTTTTTGGTTCCAATCTTGTGATATATTACTATGCCACCTACTATATAAAGCCCCAACTAGGAAAGAAAAAAATAATTTTAAAAAGCAATAGAAAGGATTTTAGAACTAAGCTATCATCCTGTGCTACACTATTAACTCAGGGGTGGCTTTTCTGAGGGGTTTCTTAGTACTGTATGAGTATTCCAGTCTGAAAAATGAGAAAATTTAATCCTTGTAGAATATATTAATCTTCACCCCATTCTATGTGACATTGTCAGCAGTTAAATTTAACAGCAGAGCTTCATAAATGAAAGAACAGTGCAGGGAAAATTTCTCTGAAATCTTAGTTTATGCAATGAAACTTGTTTAAAATCTACAGCCCAGGCAGAAAGGTGTGGGCCATTAAATAAACCAGGCAACCACTACAGCATGTAGGTGAAATTGCACATGCTCAAAATAATTTTCAGACTTCTTGTTCCATAAACACATAGATTTCCATTGAAGGATAATCTGCCCAAACCACTGATATTTTTACTTCTGTAAGTTCACTGTACCTCCTCTACACCTTTTCACACCCAGTGATGCAAACACTAAGTCAGAGCTGTGTCTGAAAAAAAGGAGTTAAAAAACAGCAGCCACCAAGCAATATAAACCCAAAACCTGGATAGAAAACTGAATAACTTCCCAAATTTAGGCTTCAACAACTGAGCCAGTATAATGACATACACAATTTATAAAGGCAGGTTTTAGAGATTGAGTCCTTTGCCTTGGGTGTATCAGGCCCAACAGATGCAGCAGACATGAAAAAGAATGACATCAAAAGCTCACCATACTTATTTCATAAACTTAAAGTCATTGAATGATGAAAGACATCTTCCCATTTTCTGAACATACCATTATCTTTTCTATATTATTTTCTATATTTCTATATTATAATGTATGGTTTAAAATAAAGTTTTGAGTTTTGTCACCAAAATCAGCTCCTGGTGATATCCTAGCTGGTTTCTAAAACAAGGATAGGAGCTTTATTTATGGCGTCCTGTCCTTTAAAGCAGTTGCTTCACCCACTGGATCTTTCCAAGTCACTCAGCAGGAATTAATGTGGAGTAACATGAGTATATTTAAAGTTCCCCATGCCACTGCACTGCTGCAAGTACACCTCAGCAGGTCTGCAGATTTTTTTTTCCCTTCTCTGGAAAACTAGATAATGTCATACCACTTGTCCTGAAAATAACAATTTATGTTCAACAGCAAAGCAATAAAGTAGAAAGCATGTCAGGTCAGATTTAGTGAAGATGCAATTAGCAGAAGACTGCAAAGAGGTAGGAATGGTGACTGGAAACCACTTTTCTGCTCCTATGATATCTGGCAAAAAAAGCCATGGAGAGAATTTCCACACTGGCTTCAGATATTTGCCATGGTTGACTTTCAAAGACTGATGTTTTCTCTAGTGGTTCAGACAGCCTCAGTTTTTTGGGTATAAATTTGCAGGATTCTGCTTGATGAGTACAAGGAATTGTGCATAGAGCAAAACGTCTATATATCCACTATCATTTCACCTCTTAAAAAGACAGAGACTACTACAAAATTAGTTTTAACAAATGCATAAGAGTGATAAGCATTTATGTTTGTCTTTCAGCAACCCTTGTGTCACCATAATTAGCATGTATTTTTATACTTACAAACCTCTCATTCCCTTTTTAAAAAAAAAAATTTTAAAAAGGAAAAGGTTTATCTACCTGATTAACAGTCAGTATTTTCCTTGCACTCAAGCTTTCATATGTTGAGAACAGCAAAACATAGTTTTCAGATATTGCTGATGATGGAAAATGTGGAAGTAACTAGAATAAAACCCATGAACAGAAAATTTGTGACATTGATTGTTGTGTCATTTCTATTAAATAAGGTGGGAAGGACAGCTGTGAGAAAAGAGGATGATGTTATTACTTGTTATGAGAATACGGCACTTTGAACGATTTGCAGAAACTGGAGTGTTTTATTCTTAGTTTGTTTCAATACAATCCGTTAAGTGTTCAGCAACAGCTGTCACATGGTAATTAATTAAGTGGTGTCCAAGCAAGATGCATCGATGTTGTCAGCTGAATTTAGATCAAATGCTACTCATGATACAGAATCATCATGGATGTTGAGAAATGATAATCGCTTCTCCTTTGCAGAGGGGTATCAAAAATATAAGCCAGGTTTAAACCAAACAGAAAATGAAGAAATGCTGCTGCATTCTTTTGATTCAGTCACAGAGCAGAGCTAGTGTTTTACATTTTGGCGGTGCCCAACATGTACTGAAAACTCATAAATAAAGACGTATACTAATTGTAAGCTGTTTTCCACCTCTTGTTGCAATAACTAAGCTGTTGGTAATGGTACCAAGAGGGAAATTACAACAAAATCAGATGTCATTACTTGAAAAGTTGTTCTTCCATACATGCTTTATTCTTTTAATAAGAAAATATGGCTGCTGTATCCATAACTAGATTTGATAGCTATATGTCATTAACAAAACTATACTCTGTAACTTTCTTATGTGAAAACAAAGGAAAATAAACTGTAAGAAGAAGAAAAAAAAGAACATTTGTAGTCTGAGAATATAATTTAATAAAATCCAGACTGGAATCATGATGTTTAAAACAATTAGTATCCTTGATCCAAGTAAAACAAAAAGCTGAGCTTATTCAGGTGCTTATTCACAAACAAAAATCTTCTTGCTCTATTTAGGACAGTATAATAGGGAGAAAACTCAGCTTGTATCAGCAAGATAAAATTGTGGCACTATTAGACAAAGATCTACATGGTACATCAAAACACTGCAAGGAACACTTAAGTACTCAATTTTAATAATTTATTAAAAATTGCCAGGAAACTACTGCATTTTTTCCTCACTGAAGGGCAAAAAAAAAAAAAAAAAAAAAAAAAACCCCAAAAAAAAAAAAAAAAAACAAAAAATTTCCCCAAAAAAAAAAAAAGGATCACACAGTATTCCCTCTCTCTCTTACAGGGAACTTAAAAAAAAATACTGAATCAACTCAATTGACCATTGAAGATACAATGTTGATATCAAAATGCTGTATATGGAAAAGCAGTCTGTCAGAGAGAGAGTCCGTGAAGACGATAAAGAAACCAGGTTCTAGACAGAACATAAAAACATCTTGGCCCATCAATAAGTTTATGAGTTGTGAATACACCATGAACAACTGGACAAACATATCTAGGTGTGTGCAGCTCCAAGTCCTGCCTGGCGGCCGATCAAGGTTTGGAAAATAATTTGTCAGCCACAGCACATTGCATTTGCAAGCTGAAGCTCTGCACATGAAGGGAAGTGAAGTAGGTTTATGAGCAGTCTAGCAGCCCTCCCCAGCTCATGATTCAAAAACAGTCTTGGAGGTTTCCCATAATCTCTGCAGTGTGAAGAGTGATGGTATAACTACGGGCCACATTTTTCCTCTATCAAAACAAGGGGAGGAACATAAGTAAGAAAAAGTACTTCTCCTCACTGATCCCCTAGAATTTTCTTCCACATGTGCTGCATGAATTCTGTTTGCTGCACTACATGAAAAAAACAGAGAAAATTCAATCTTAATATATAAATCAACCGCCAAGTGATATAAAATGTGTTATGAAGTAGCATGTAGCAGATCTTCTCTGAGATGCTTAGCTTCCAAAGTCCATCATGTAACTATAAAAAATATGGTGAAAAGCAAGTCAAGATTAATCAGTCTAATTTAACAGAATTATATATATTTCCTACAATCATATCAGGATAGCAGTTGGCCATATTGCAAAAAAGAGTCTTGTAAATGGAAAAGTTATAAATAAATATATAAGCCTTTTGGTTAGTTTGCTTCTACTTAGAAAAAGAGCATGTTTTTTAATCAGGGTAAAGAAAGTTCAATGGTGATTTTAGACATTGGATTGAAAGAGTAAATTAGAGATAGAATCAGACAAAGAAAAAAAACCAAAAAAGGCACCAAACCCAAAAACCAAGCCAAACCAACCAACCAAACAAAAAAACCCCAAAACAAGCAATAACAAAAAAAATCACCCCTTATTATCTATTTGACCATGAGAATCAATTTAATGAATGCTGGGGTTGAGATTTTAACTGATTATTGTCAATGATTACACTGTTTAGGACCTGACAGAAAATTCTTTGAAAATAGGAAGCACAGTCATGTCTGTGCTGTGGATGGGGAACTAGTGCCATCTTTAATGGGCCCTCGCAAAATCCCGGCCTCCTGATTGCAACAATACAAACTCAAAAAACTTTCTGTTGTCCCCCCAGTTGTCCTGGAAACAGGGGGACAGAGCCTGAAGGGGAACTACATTTGAGTTTGGGGTATTTTTTACTAGTCTCTCTTGCATATCATGATGCCTCTTTTCAAGTAAAATTTGGTTTGCAGAAAAAGGCACAGCCAGAGAGACCTGACACCAGCTATACAGTCCCATGAGAAGGTTAGCATATGAGCCTATCAAAGGTTTGTGTATCTCTGCATGGCGTTGTAGATTTATTCTGTCTTCAGACCCCAATTTGTTACGTTTTTTCCCCCAACAATGCTTAATCTCCACGTCTATCAGGAAAAAAGAATGAAAGAAATGGCAACAGCTTCTTTTCCACAGGAATGTTATCCTTCCCCTTGGTTTCCAAGCCTTAAATTACTTTCGCATTTTGTGTTTTTGCTTTCACAGGCAAACTGCTTATGTCTTTTTTTCAAAGTTCTTTGAAAACTGATTTTTTATGTTTTAATTAGAAATTCATCAAGATTATTTTTCTCTGAAGTTGAAAAGTGAGTTTCAGGCAGTGATTAGATCCATTTCCCTAAAAATCTCCACCGTTTTTACAATCAATCAAAAAACCCAAAGCACTGACAATCTAAAATATGAAGAAATATGGTTCCTTCAGCTGCCAGCAATTGTACCAGAATGACAACACAAAGGAGAAAAAAAAATTCTCAGATGAGTTAGAGTTATATCCTCAGAATCCCAAACCTCCTTGTATTCTCAAAAGAAAACTATGAGTTCTTATCTTCTCCATGAAATTTCTGTGGAAGTCAAGGAGGGACAAGACATCATTTCTAATCAATTTTCCAATCTCAAAGTGCGGATCTACCTTGATGCTGAAACAGACCTGCTTCCAAGTGGGAAGGTTCTAAACAGAAATCCAGAGCTACTACTCTAGGAGCCAGCATTAACCAGTCCTTGCACCAGGCTGAACCACAGGGTCAGAAGGTGTTAATTATCAGCCTTCAAAATTATTCATATCAAGAAAGCCAGTTTAGAAATCAGGAAAAATTATCCTCATTTTTATAGGAAAAAAAAAAAAAAAGAGTGAATATACAAGAATATACAACATTCTTAACATCTCTTTAATTTTTATTTTCTAGTCCCCTTTTTTTTTAACTGTAATTCTGCATAAAAGGGAACTGGATTAAATACTAACAGAGGAAAAAATATTATTCTTACCCTCACAATTCTCTATCTTACTGTTTTATTACAAGAGAGTTTCTTAATTTGGCTGTAAAATGCCACGTCAACTTAAAATATATGTTTTTTATTAACAGGATAAAATCTCATCTTTTTACTTTTCCAAATGATAGTCATCAGAACTGCATCATTTGATTGTGATGGATTCAGGCTAAAGAAGGGCGCATCAGGAGCATGAAAACAAGATCTCTTGAAACATGTGAGCTTATTCAACTTAGACATCCTTTGTCTGTTCAGGCCAGTTATTCAAAGACCAAGTACAAAAGAGAAGAAAGATTTGGGCAAGTTTTGCCCAAGAGATGACGAAGGTACGACCCTTGAAACAACTCTTGATATTTTTGGTTGGTTGTTTGTGTATGTGTGTGTGTGTGTGTGTGCATCTGTGTGTGTGTGCACAAATCTATTATCTAAATCTACAGACAGATGTACATATAGATGACATAGATCTAGATTAGATAGATGATATAGATATAGATATAGATTAGATATAGATATAGATAGATAGATAGATAGATAGATAGATAGATAGATAGATAGATAGAGATATAGGTCTCTATCAGAGGAACTGGAAAGTACCTCTACCACATTTTCCATTTAAATTCTCAGAACTCTGCATCTCAAGAAGCAAATTAAAAATGTGTTCTGGCTACATCTAATAAGCCAGAAAGGCTTATTTCAGAAAGGCTGCTTTCAGGGATAACAGCCTTAAATGTTGCAGGTACAGAGAGAGAGCAATAATTTGCATTCTGCCCTGCTCTGGAATCACTTAGAATAACTGCCAGGAGCCTTGAAAAGGCTCTGCTGGCAGTAGAATATCTGCGTATGAAACTGAAAAACTATTTTGAAAACTCTGAAAGGAACTGTGGCCCAATTGGATCAATAATTTGGAGCACAGTACTGAGCCATTGTGACCACATAACAGAAATAATTGCAATCCCTGCTAAAATAAGTAACATATCTCAACACAGCTGAGATCAGGCTAATGATTCACTTTGTTTTAAATGTGAATTATTGAAAGCAGGAATCAGAAAGTTCAAGGATGAAATTAGCCTCAAAACAAATTAATCTATTTTAAAGTTTTGGAAGAAAAAAAAAAATCCATCTTGTACAGTACTGAGAAAAAGAAAATCGACAGAATACAACTCCAAGCTTCCAAGCTCAAAGTTAATCTGATGATATATCTGAATACTGATAACCTGGGCAGAGTTCCATATCCAGAGAGAGATATGCCTGCTATGATTATCTCTCTGGTAGCTGTCAAACAAAGAGATGTCATTCTGTCTACAGTTAAACAACAACAGATGGAACATACCCTCAGCCAAGGTAAGTACCGTCACTCCAATGCTTTCAAATGGAGCCTCACCGTGGTTTACACCAGTAGAAGAGATCTATTCTAGATCTCTATTCCAAGGCAAGGGTTAGTCTCATCTGTAATGTAAGTTGAGATCACCACTGAAGAGCTACAGAATAAACTCTGGCCTTAAGGCATAGCCTTATGATTGTGGTGTCATTATGGCATGCACCCTGATCACTTACACTTTCTACTTGCTTCAGAGGACACTTAGTGTGTAAAGCCTCTCCTTTTCCTGAGCTGCAAGTCTCCTGCAAAAGTACCAAGTTTTGGGAATAGAAGTTGTCCCATTTTACCTGATTTTGCATATTGCTTCTGGCCAATTGACTGAACGGCTTTTACAGCCTCCACTGAAAGAGGAATTTTTAGACAGCAACTCTTCAGTTGTAAGGGTATTGCTTAAAAATGGTCTGATGATCCAAGCACCTTGCAAATACACGTCTTACACCACTGAGTATAAAACAATGTGCACTGAGTCAGATATCTATTCTGCAGTTGTTTACATATCAGTGAGACACTCTAGATGTTGTGCCCAACGCTTTTTTAGGTGTAACAATGAGAATTAATGGATAGAGCAGTCTGGTCACAATTTTCCTAAATCACCCATTTAATGCTTTCTGTAATATTATAGATAAATTGTGGATCAAAAATTATGAGAAATAAGGTTTCTAATAATTTGAGGGTATTTATCTTCAAATCAAAATAAATGATGTCCCAAGAGTAAAATATTATATATGCACTTTCACATTATAAAAATCTCTTAGAAAAGAAAGAGGAAGAGAAAGAATGTTTTACATTTACTAACCTTCATTTCAAAATTCCTATAAGATTAATAACTTTTGTTACCTTGATGCAAGACCATAAAGCTTTGGCTAGGATACAATTAGTAAGGAAAATGCTTTTTGTTCTGTCATGTGAATTAATCTTGAAATCACCTTAATCCAGTGATATTCATAATGAAATGTATTTCAGTTTGAGCATACATTTGCCAAATTGTTCAGAAATACTGTTGTTTAAGATATGTGGATTGGAATTGTGGTTCAGAGGTATCACAAATGGAAAAAGTCTTTTAGATTAACTGTTCCTGCTAGTAGAGCATTGTTCCCCCAAGATTGCTTTCTGGTCTTTTGTCCAGTCTAATTTCAAAGTCTGTCTGCATCTATAAGCTGTGCCATTATGAGCAAGCATATTGTTAAAGTGTATGGGATGTTTTGGATCTATACTTTTTATCCCAAAAGCTCTCTTTATCACTCAGTATGGAGGGCAAAAAAAAAGAAAGAAAAATGATTACTTCTTTTGTTTACTCTAATTTTAGAAGAGACCACCCAAAATCCTACTTGTCAAGGGACTCACATCAGATGGTATTAATAGTCTGAAGAAACTACAGTGGCTAAGTAAGATAGGCAAATATGCCACATAAGCTTATTATAAATATGCATCTCAGCAAACTGGAGTTCAAGGACACCTGAAAACTGCAATCAGAAATCTGTATAAGCACACAGATGTTGAAATTCACCCTCGGTCCCGTACTGCTGTGGGTACCTGACCCTTAATTCAGTGCTCATGCAATTATCTGAATACAAATAGCAGTGACTCCAACGTAAATATAACTAAAGGAACACATCACATGATAGAAGAATGATATTATCAAGGAGAACTGGGAATTAAGAAAATATGGTGGTCAGAAAGGAGAGCCTTTGAAATATCTGTTCAGACCAGTTTGTTATTTTGAGATCACTTCTAAGGCTCATGCAGTAAATAAATACTTTGCTGTACACTGGAATTAGATTGATTTCTATTTTTCCCATATTAGACCAAGAAATGCTTTAAAGGAGAAAGAATGGCCTTTTTCTTTTTTGTTTTTATGGGATAAGCTAAATTCAGCCCTTTCAATTTCAATGGACAATACTTCCTTTTTACGTGGTCCCTTCTACTCTGGCATCCAAGAAGCATGTAGGATTTCAATTGCCCTGTCCTTTCTCAAAAGAGAATCACACCGTTACTCCTAGTCCAAGTTAACCCATTCTCATTTTACAAAACAAAATATCTGAGACAGAGTAATATAATCATAACACAATATATAGTTCTCAGAATCATGTTCTTGACATGAAAAACAGGACCATATTTTAAAAGCGGATTTGCAGGCACAAAACACTGAATTTGAATGTTTTCTCAAATCTTGCCTGCTCTACCTAAAGATATCTGTGAGTTTGGCATCTCTGCAGGCTCAGAGCCACAAATCTGTGGCTAGACTAGGATTCCTGAAGCAAATACTCATACAGAACAAGGAATTTTTAAAAAGGTAGATGAGGACACAGTGAGATGGTTGCAGGCAAATATTTAGAGCACATCTACCTGGAAATAGGAAGGTCTAGACTTTAAGCCCTCCTAAATCTGAAGAATTAAAACTCATGTCTCAGGCTTTTAAAACTTTCTTAATTTTCAAATTAATGAAAAGAAAAAGAGGAAAAGGACATTATGTAGGATGACCCATCAGGAAAAGGAGCAGGTAAAACAAGGAGCAGGTAAAACATACCAGATAAAATCTGTGGTATTGAGAGGGAAGAAGTCAGGGCTCTGAAACACTAATGAGCAATACACATAGCCTAAATATGAACTCTGTTCCCAAAGTTCTTGTCAGAGAGGAGTAGAGAAGTACAACCAGAAGTACTAACACAAATTGTGTCTGCCCTAAAAAGAGCCTACTAAGGGATCATTTTGCCACACTTAACTGCAGTCATTGGGTAAAATGGACAGATATTTTTTTGTGGAAATAGAAAGCAAAAACGAGAGCTCTGCCTTCTAACCACAGGCTTTGCTATTACATGTCTTATCCATATATAAATGCAATTTCTCCTTTTGTGAACCTTGACTGCCCATTCTGCACAACACTACAGCTTTCCCAATAAAAAGAGCAGATATCTATTTTTTTCCCAGAGCAGACCACAATAAGAGGTAGAAAATTTTAAATGCCACATACTGAAAGGAGCCCACAAAGCAGGGAAGAAAGTGATTCTGTGGCATAATCAAGTAGGGAGAAACTACTAGTCTCATCAGTGTGATCCCAAGACACTTGGCTATTTATGAACTGAAACATTCAAAATGGTCCCCGTTAAAAAAACAAAGGGAAGAACAGGGAAAAGGAAAATTACAAGGCATGATGTTTCATTTTTAGTGACCAAAATGATGCTTGCACTTCTTAAAGCATTATATCCACTGGAACAATATATAAATGGTGGATGACAGGTCATTCTTCTTTCAAGCTTGTAAAATATACACATACATGTTGCCAAAACTACCACATTTCATGCTGAACTCAACACTGCACATGGCAGGCCCTCAGAAGACACCTAACAGACCAGGATTTTTAGAAACATAACTGAAAATATCATTTCTGAATAGACTGCAAATGAGCCTACTTCTCAACTCATCTGCAGAGAGTGGTTCTTGTGAATATATTTAAATGATCTTTTTCTATCTTTTCTGTCTTAGACAAAGCCAACGTACATGTCCTGTCAGGCACCTAGGCTGGATGAGTTCTTACAGAGTACTTTCCTTAACAAAGATTAATTAATCTAATTAATTTATTAGATTACTATTAATCTTTAATTAATCAAGTCTAAATTAATCTTGAGTTACACTTTAGGTTTCTAAGTGCTTTTTTGGATGTCAACCACATTAGGAAACTTGTCCAAGGTCATTTACAAAGTTTATGGCAGAAAAGGAAACCAATCTGGAGTGCCCTTTGGTCTCAGGCTAGCAACCACAACACTAGAACATCTTTCATCTCTGCTGCTCTTATCAAACCAAAATGACACAAAAGATCAGAAAAGACGGGAATGAACATGTTGAAGGATCAACTAATTTCATCTAGAAGATTCTGAAACATGATCTATGCTTAATTTTATCCATATGTTACTTTCTTACCCTCTGCAGATGATTGCAGAAATGCCAAGTCCATCTATTTATAAAGCAATGAAACAGTCAAGTGTTCTCTAATGCACCATTTCCAAGAGCACGTAATATATGCTGACCAGCTTGTAACTTCTTGGCAAGGATTCACACACCTGTTAGGATTTTAATTTATCAAAGACAGATATATTTATGTGTCTGTCTGTGGCTGCATGCTCATGAAAAGGAAAGGATGTTAAAACAGCACTAGTGCTTTAAGAGCAGCCAGGCAACTCAGCCTTAAGGTTTGCTCCTTTGTCCTTAGCTCACCCATGCTGTGCACAGCTCTTGTATATACCTAGGAAAAGCCTATGAACAAAGCTGATGAGAATCAAACAAGACTCTGTAATGTTGTGCCAAAATCAACCAAACTTAAGCAAATGTGAAAAAAAAAGCTTGAATTGTGCCCACCATTCTCTAGATGAAGTGGGTTCAGATTTGGTGTCTTTGATTTTTCTTTGGTTAATGAAGGTGTTTATAACAGACCTCTTCATATGAAGATTGTTAATAATATTAATGCATAACAACAGCCTCTAAGGATCTTGGGAGCATTCAGGTACAACCATGGAGCACCTGCCACTCTCTGCAGATGTGGTGTAATTTCCATAGAACTGTTTCTTTCAAACCCCTTACACACATAAAAGATACAAACCCATTATCAGCAGATCATTCAAGTAATAGTAATGACTCCACAGGAGGTAGACAATGCATCAGCTTGGAGTGTGTTTTATAGACCAGGTTTAATTTTGTAAGAAATGCTGGAAGGCCCTTGACTGAACCAGCAGGGAGGTTAATGGGAGTTGCACACTTGGATATAGTCTTAATCTGAACATTTATTTTTTTTAAATGCTGTAATTTTTTTTTTCCCTTCAAACTGCTATGGCACCACTAAGCCATGTCCTGAATGACCATAGAAAACTATTGTAGATGCACCAGGCAAGACTGCAAAATATTAGCATAGTTCTAAACTATTATAGGTAAAGAGACCTTAGTCCCATTTTTATAGTGCATTTAATTTACTTTTTAAAATATAAGTTTAATATTGACCATTATGCCATGGAACAAGTTTCTGAATCATCCAGATATATTTTTCTAATATTAATTAGTTGAAATTTTTAACTGAGTCTTCCAGACAAAATAGCACCATTTGTGACAAATAAACATATAACACATTGTAATATCATCTTCACAGCTTTTTAATAAGAAGATTTATTTTAAAAAATTATTAACTGACAAAATTCAAATTTTATAAACAACACAGTGTGAACAGAAATCACTCCCAGTCTTAGACTTCTTTTTTTTTTTGCAAGTCTTCCAATTTCAATTACTTGTAACTTAAAAAATTCATGTTCTCGGATAGAGTTAGTCTACTTCCTGCAAAACCTATACAGTAATTCTTGAAAACAAAGGGAACTTTATAGAACATATTTAAGTGCATTCAATATTTACAGACTTGTCCCAGTACAAATGTAAAAGTTGCATGCAGTGCATGTAACAACATGCAGTTTGTAAGAACAACAAGCTAAATAAAACTGGTAGCAGTCTCAAAATGCAAGTCCTGTATGCTGCATCCATCTTTTTTCTAAAAAGTTTATCAATGGCCACTGATTGTACTTTAGTCATTAAGGAGACAGATCAGAAAGAAATAAAAGGACAATGATTTGCACTTTTTTTCTAAGCCATATCCTTTACATATCCTTACAATTGCCTTACCCTACTTGTCTTGCAGTAAGTTAACTTCTAATGTTGTGAAGAACAAAACAAATACACAGATTAAATTTTTTTAATTTCCTGAAATTTCATATAACTATTGATCTAGCTCCTTTAGCACAATCTCAAATGTAAAGCAAAGTTTGGCAGTCTGAAATTCAGGAACAGTTCACGAAGTATATGTTCACAGGAAAATGAATTCTAAATTGAAAATATCCCTGCTATCATACAGACTTGCCTCCCTTTTTGCTCCAATTCTTTTACTTTCATGATAAGTCTCATTTTGGTTTAGCTCATTGACAAAAGACAAGTTTACGGCAACTTTACATTGGTTTACTTTGACTTGAGGGAACGTTGTCCAGTCAGGGTTTAGTCAAAAATGCTTTGTGCTGGCATGAGTCAGGTCTGGACACTCACTTTCCTTCCTTTTCTTTTCAGTTTATCACACTTTCAAACTCAATGACATATCTATTTGCCTGGAGGCAAAGTGGTTTTTTTACATAGGCACTTGAAATGTTCAACAATATGTTCTGCTTTTACTTTGGTTATGAATTTCAGCAGCTTCCTGTAAGATGGAAAGTGCTGACACCAGAAAGTATGTCACAGAACATGATTAAAACTTAATGCCCTATAGAAACCCTGTACAAACATACAATCCAGTGCAACGTAAGTAAAATATTTATTTTCAGAAATAGCCTTTGGTATTCTGAAAGCCTGTCCCAAAATGTAGTACAATTTCAATCAGCAAGCTTGAAATAGCAGCTTTAAAAAGGTTTCCTTTAACAGTGACAAGAAAACCCTTCATTACAGGAGAGAATATATTGCTGCCTGACAGCCAATGTTGACACTAGCGAGGTAAACTAAAGTCCAGACTGTCCTACACTTTGTCTGTGCAAGGCAGATGTATACTTTCCCATTTTTCACATTACTTGGAGGTCTTACTTAATGTTTCTTTGGAAATTTTCTGATATTGAGAGGAAATTGAAAACTGAAATACTTGGTTTTTGAAAAATTCTAACTAAACAATATATAAATAATGTATATTTTCTTTTGCCGGTTCTTTTTATATATTTTACTTCATGTATGTCCTATTACCCTTTTTTCTTTATTCCCAAGTCTCTATTGGCTCTTCCCTGAGCCTGTCTAGATTGCATGGAAGAAAGGAGAAAGTCTTGCACACATCAGTCTTATTCCTCCAGTTCTCTATAACTGCTTTTCTGCAGAAAGCAAGTAGTTCTTCACAAAGAGCTCTACACAATTTTGCCTGAGTTACTCTGGGAAGTTATTTCAGCCATTTCTAGAGTGAATAAGAAACAAAAGTGGCATTGAGTAACTTCTATTTTCTAACTGGAGTGAGATGCTTATGAACTTACTTTACATACTTGATCGAAAGTGACTTAGTAATAAAGAATCACCTGAAAACTCTGAGAAGTCAAAGAAGGTTTTCTAATAATTTGTCTTGTCCTGAAAGTCGGTTTTCCTTTCTTCATGAAATTCAAAACTTTTGATTACCTTTAAATGTAATAATTTCTGACAAAAGCTCAATTGAAGGTAGACTCAGCTAGTCAGTAATGCGGTGACAGTTTTTGTCTCCATCCAAACCATGAATTTCAAAGGTAAAAGTGCCCAATTACAGTTGGCTGTTATGGGCAATTTGAATGGCTAAGAGAAACCAAGAGCAGCTTTAGAGAAAGCACTTAGAAGATTGCAGTCCTCCCATTCACACTGACTTGGCTAAAGGGATGCTCCAGGGCACATGCCTTGGTGAGAAGCCTTATCATTCAGCTCTGGAGCTAAAAACCTTCACAAGTGTATATTCCCATTTGTAGAACCTGAGGCAACACTTAGGAAAAGAGTCTGCACCTGATCTGTGGTTGTCTAACTTAATCACCAGCATTTGAAAATTCACCTGTGATAATCCATTACTCAATAACATGCAAGAAAAAGAGAAGGTTCCGGGACAGATCTCAATAATCATTGATAAGGAGTACCTTGTGGCCACACCTCCAACTTTAGCTATATCTTGACCTTTCTGTCAGCTCAATGAATGGCAGGAAAGTAGTTAAGGGTATCCCCGACATCTTGTTCTGATGTCCAGTACAACACTGTCTTTTCATCATGCTTATAAACACATCTCACAACTCTTGATTGTGTCTGTAGACTGTTTAGTTCTTTGTTTAGTACTGGAAAATACTGTTCTCTCCATTTTCTTCTCTTAAAGGGTTTGGCATCCTCTTCAGTCCTTGTAGCTGAATTAATTTAGTTAATGCATATATAGAAGACAACTTTACCAAAGATATGAAATGACTCGTTCATTCTTTATTTGCAGAGGTTCCTTTGTAAATGTACTTGGAGACATATGAGGTTTTCCCTAAAGCCAAAAACCCTGCCAGCTCTCACAGGCATTCCTCGCAGGCATTATTGGCAGCTGTAACCATAACAGAAATATATGTCTTATTTCATGAATCCACAGATGAAGATGACCCATTTAGTTTTTCATGGATGATTATGTTGGCCCAAATGGAAAAAGACTCCAAAAATTTAAATGATTCCTGTTGAACCAAATGATCTTAGATACAAGATTCACATTTTAATATTTTTCATCAGTTCAGGGGGAGCTAGAAGGTGAGGTACTACTAGCCAGTATAAAACACTCTAACACCGTACGTAAAAATCATGTCATTGCAGTTCAAGGTTCGTCATGTCATCCTGCAGAAGGCTAAATTATGTCTGGATTTCACATGTTAATGTGTGCAGGCAAAAGTATACTGTAGAACACTATCAATGGCAACATCATCCTTTATATTCTGAAAAAATACAGAGAGAAAAATATAAGGGAGAGAAAAGACTAAAATGGTAGTATTTTACAGAACAGAAAGTTGGCCATTTTGTAATCCTTCAAAGTGAAATCCTATTTATAGCAACAGTGTAATGAAATAATATGCAATCACTTGGAGGTTTGCAACATTTGACAAATTGTAATTTTGTTCTTCACAAACTCCTAAACACTTCCTGCTAAGTGACAACAAGCATCAGAAAGTTTCAACAAACCTTCTGCAGTTTCTTTATCTCACTATAAAGAACAGATGCCATTTTGGGGCTGCTGTGAACTCTTCTGTTCTTTGTGTAATGTGCACAAGTATATGTGAGGGCACATCACATGAAAATGTGATAGCCAAGGCCCATCTCAGATGCTTTTTCTATGGCACACAGTAAGGAAACAGCTGGTTGCAGGCAAGAATCATTTGTCAATCATGGCAAAAATGTGATCCACATAGAATTTCATCACAAAAGTGACAGAATTCTCAGCAATAATAATGAAATTCGGGCTGTTAAAATATACAAAGATGGTCCCACAGTGTTTTCCAGTATGTCTGTGAAAATTATTATCTATTTCTGCCCTTCACCAGTAGCTTATGGGAAATATCAAAAGTACATGGTTAAATAGAGCTGATGCTCCTAGAAAGCAGTTACTGTCAGGCTATCAGCAGGATTTAAAATCTTTCTGCAAAGAACTTTACAAAACAAGGAGCCCAATGGACTGCAGACCTCAAAATGGTAGGAATTCTATTACATGAAGTCAGAAAAAATGTCCCCTACACATTAGAACATTGTTGAACAAAGCTTTGACTGTCCCATCCTTTACTGATACATCTTTTTTTTTGTTTGTTTTCCTTTCTGGGCTCCTTTATGACCAGGAGTAAAAAGACAAACATCAGAAGTCTAAATAATTACATATTAAAAATTAGATTCCTTGTAAAAATAAGGTACTTGGGTTTGAAAGGCAGTGACATTCCTGATGGAGAAGGAAAGCAAGGAAACATGCAACTAATGAGGGGCATTACATCAAAGACAATGCAGGAAATGGTATCACACACTTCTTTTTTAAACTGCACACCTATAATCTCCATTCTATTATTTAATTTGGAAGTTTTTCTATGGCTTTAGGTTAAATGTAGTGGTTTTTTTGGGGGGGTCAGTTCCTGTCAGTACAGAAAGTCTAAAACTCTCAGCAGCTAGAGTTCCAACAAAATTGAACAGTAAGAAAGGATCACTTCATAGAGGGGAAAGAAAATTACCAAAGTCAGGGGGAAAAAAACCAAAACAACTTAGAGTGTACAAGGTTGCTTAAAAACAGGAGCACATCAAGAAATACATCTTGAGACAGGCAATGTCAACTTACCTTGCTTTTAGCAGGTAGTCAGCTACATCATTATACAAGTACTGAAAAGGTAGAAAACACAGAGGATAGAAGAATATTATTTCTTCTTTGCAGTTGCCTTATGATGACATTTTTCTGATCCTGAGTGGTCTTCCAGTTTAATGTGTCCAAGTTTTTCCTTTTTAACCTTTCACTGGAAAAAATGGCAATTAATTCACACCAAAACATGTAGGAGAGAACATGTGTTGAAGCAAGCATAGGCTTCTTGTTCTAGGAAGACTATATTATAAATATCAGAATAACTAGAGGCATGGCAAAAAGGGCATCTCCTGCAGGGAGAAGACCCATGTTTTCAGGCTCTGTTCCCCTAGAGTAAGAACTAAGATTTCATCCTCAGTCTTTTCCCAGTAAGCCCTCAAGGCTATCCATTACTCTTGATGGAAAATTTTCAATCTCAAATATTAGAGCAGCTCTATTTGTATAAATTGTATTAAGTATTCATTGAATTTTGGGTTTCAATACCAGGGGTTAGTGCCCTAATCACCTGGCTATTCTAGGAAGACATGAGATGGGGCAGAATATGGTAAGAATCATATAATAAGACTCAACAGCTTTCCTATATCAAGCTCCGCACTTCATCATTGCTGACCTCATAATGGAAGTCCTGACACTTTTCCAAACCTCCTATACCCAGTGAGTTTATTATCATATCATTAGTGGTATTGGTTGAAATACCTTTGGCAGACCCTTCTCTTTTTCCCTAGGAGGATGATAAGGGGCTTAAATGTAATGAGAAAAGTCAGAGGACAGTCTAGGAATAGCAAAACATTTTTGAAAAAATGAAGTACTTCCTGAAAAAGTGTAATTCTAAGGATATACTAAAATAATCAAATTTTTGCTCTACATAATGTAGCATGATATTTTATGAAAAATCCTTTGCTAGGATTTTTCTCCTATTCTAGCTGAGAAGCCTCAGAAAAGAAATGTAAACAATTAACTATCTGGATGGCTGTGGAATGTAGTTTGGACATTGTTTACCAACAGGTGCATCTGTGATTGGTGCATATTGGTTGTTTCTAATTAACGGCCAATCACAGTCAGCTGGCTCGGACTCTCTGAGAGTCACAAGCCTTTGTTATTCCATTCCATTCCTGTTCTTTCTAGCCTTCTGATGGATCATTTTCTCTCTATTCTTTTAGTATAGTTTTAGTATATAATTTTAATATAATGTATATTATAATATAATAAATCAGCATTCTGAAACATGGAGTCAAGATTCTCATCGCCGTCTCCTCACACAAAGCATCAACCATAAAATAAGAACATAATTTAAAATAAAACAAAACAAAACATACATAGTAAAACTGGAAAAGAACCCAGAAAGATATTGCAGAACACACAGGTTGTCTGGGTGTTTACCTCTACATATAATTTGTTTTTTTGAGAAGAAATGTAATTCCAAAGTAACTGTAAAAGAAAGTCAATGAAAAGTAGAGATAAGGCTTGGTTTTGATAAATCAAAATTTAGTTGTAAATTACTCACATCTGAAGTCTAAAATTACATGGAAAAGCTTTGCTTTGAAACAACATGGAGAGTTTTTGCTGTTCTTGCACGCTTTCTTTAAAAATGGCTTTTTAACACCATAATAAAGTTGTAATATCACATACGCTCTTACAGTACAATAAATATTTTAGTTAACAATGGCAATAAACAAATGAGAAATATGACAGCTCAGCAGTGTAGAGCACTGACATTCATGCTTACTGACTTCCATGGGCTTTTTGTATGTTTGTTCACTTTTCACAGTTTTTATGAGCCAGACTCTTGATAGCTCATTGATTCATTCACCCTACATGTGTAGCATTTCCTACAGAAACACCAGATCAAACTCTTAAACACAGAGCTGGTCTTGACCAAAGGAAGGACTCAGCAGATTAAGGGCAACCTTTATTCTACTTGAAGGTTCTGCCATGCATGCCAAGCAGGGGAGAGCAAAAGTGTACAGGAGAAGAGGAGCCACCAATTGAGAAGGGAATGGTAAAATTAAAAAGAAGGGATGATTGCTGCCTTTTTTCTTCTTTTCCTTGCCCTCATAGGACCAGTAGTGTGAAGTAAATACTACACAGCTCATGCCCAGTGGGTGATTATGCCATACTGTGGAGTCCTAATCTACATGGCAGCTGGAAGAGGGAATGGACTTGGAATTCTACATCATTGCAATGAGCCTTGAGGTACACAGCAATTCATAGAAGACATGTCTCATCTATAGAATTCTGGATCTCCCCAATATCTTCAGACCTAACAGGAGTAAGGAAGATGCTGGTTCTGCAGAGGGATGTCTCAGTAACCTTTGCTTTATGAACACCTAAAATCATAGAATAGTTCCAACTGAAAGAGACCTTTTCAAGGTCATGTAGTCCAACACCCTCTGCAACAAGCAGGGACACCTTCCACTAGATCAGGTTGCTCACAGCCCCATCTAACCCAACCTTGAATATTTCCAGGCATGGGGCATCTACCACCACTGTGTCAGTGTTTTACCATCCTCATTGTAGAATGTCTCTTCCTATCTAATCTAAATCAACTCTCCTTTGGTTTAAAACCATTACATCTTATACTGTCACAACAGGCGCTGATAAAAGATTTATCTCTTTCTTACAGGCTTTGGAAACATTTGTAGATAATTCTGGAATATATATTATGTCTTGTCAACACTGTAGCAAATGCTACAATTTATCTATCATTTTATAATAAATTTCTAGTTCATATTCTCCTTCCCAATATTCAGAAGAATCTTATCTCATAAAAGATAGAAAAACACATTGATTGTCTTTCTTAGTAATTTTTGTTCTCTAGATGCTCTTTTTTTGCTTTCATATTTTCAAAAGAGCATTTTTTTATCCACATAAATTCTACTTCTCATAAGAAGTTCATGATAAATAACAAATATATTACAGTTTCCTAATATTGTATGACGTGGGATGGATTTCCAAAGTCCTTATTTAAAGAAGACTTGAATTTAGTGGCTAGAATACACAAGGTCATCCAAAAAAATAAATACTAAGCTTTACCATAGAGTCTTGCCTCTGTCACAAGTAGATCAACAATTTCTGTCATTATTGATATATTTTTTCTCATTCTTTCTTCATGCAACTAATTCTAACATAATTATCATATGGAAGATTTGAGATGACAATTTTTTATTTTCTTATGATACTTATGGGCTGTCTGAAGTTATACAAACCAAAAATACAGCCATGTCTGTCTCTCTTCTTAAATAATTCTCTGACCTCTCTTGATTATCTATAAAATCATAAAAATAAGAACAAGATTTAAAGTTGAAAAAAAAATGAAAAATACTCCTATTACTCAACAAATCTCTTACAATTTTTATGCTCTGATGGTACATATGACATTTGGTACATATGACACAATGACAGCAGTTTCAGTGATTAAACATAAGGTACACCTGATCTCTGATATCCCTCTGTCTTCTCAATAGAAATTACTATAAGAATTGGCCAAAAGTTTTGAAGTTCTATTGCTTCTAAGTGGGTTGTGTACTGATATTTTTTTGCTTTGAATTTCAATTTCAAAATTTGTGAAAAAATTAAATAGAAGAAATGTCAAGAGGGAAATGAACTGATAATGAGTGGTACTGTGATTTCAGGTTTTCATTGCCAACAAAGCACGCTTATATCAATATAAATGAAGAGAAAAAAAAAAGGGTGTTTACATCAGAAATGGAGCATGACTGTCCTAACCTATGAAAATCAAAATACATTTTTTAATCTTTAAAACAAAGAGCATTTTCCCTTCTGTATTTCTGCTTGAATAGACACATTACTGGATATCATACGATTTGCAAATTTCAGTTTAGTTCATCTGAAAAATATCACAGATCAGGAATGTTCTTTTTCTCTCCTAATAATTTTACTTAGTCCCCAAATTAAATGTGATTCAAAATTCTCTATCGATATGCATTCAAAATCAAATTTTTCCCATTAGAGTTATCTGCAATTTCCCATTACAGTTATCTGCAGTTATATGCCAATTGACACATGAACATGAATGCCTCTATAGAAATCATGAGAAAAAAGGAAAATTATACCATAACAGCTTCTTGTCTTTCCCCCAAATGTTTTCTTTGTATTTATTTTTAGCTTTCTTTTGGATGCATATTGCAAAATCCTGGACATCTTACTCTCAAGGAAAGCTTTTTTGTGTGAGTGTGTAACTCGAATGAATACCAAGAAAAGCTTTTTATTGTGTATGTGTGATCCATATGTAAAATTCTTACAGCAATTTTATATATAAAAGGGCTAATAAAACAGGTATGAGAAATGCAAGATGAGAAATGCAAGCATGTATTGAGGTTCACAAAAAAAAGGACATGATAACCCATTCATGATCTGTTAATTTCATAGGTCTTACTAAAGTTCAGGGCAACATTAAGAAGTCTAAATATATTACGCAGCTCTGATGCTTTGAGTCAGAGTGCCTTTCACTGAGGGTGAAACAAAATAGCACTTACCACCATAATTTCTGATTTGAAATTTTAAAAGTATACCATTTTAAAAGAAATAACAAAAAATTACTATTACAGATCTGAAAGTTGTTGGATCTGTGTTTTCTAGCTCTGACTCTCTTCATATTGCTGAGGATATTTCTTTATTTCTTCTTCTATTCTCTTTCTGGTGCTTTTCTGTTTTTCACTCATTCTCACTTGTTTGTGAGGGTCCATCACGGTCTGCCCCAGCTTGCTCACACTCACAACTGTAATCTAATACTGCTCCCCAACTTCATTCTATTATTTCCTCTGAGCAAAAGCAGGAAACTTAACTCTTATCCCCTGCACAAGAGAAGAAAGGAGTGAACAGATACATTTTTTCTTCTAGGAGAAACACAATTCTGAAATGGTCTGAAAAAATCAGCATTTATCTCATATGTGTTGACTATAAAATATTTGCATGTGACTCATTTCCTGGCAACAATATATCCTGGCAAGCAATGAAGCAATGATGAATTATTTTCTTTTCATGATTCAATACAAGTTTTTATTACCTCAAATGAAGACACTCATTCTTCATAATAAAATATAGAGAAGAGTAATAATAAAATAGAGCAAGATTTAAAGAAATGAAGGATAATTTATTTTGCGCAGTTTACAAATAAACCCACCATAGGGTGTGTTGAAATTTGATGTGAATATAATTTCTTCTTAAAATTTATGACTCAACACTTCCTATTGCTCCCAACGCAATGCATTTGAACATAAGAGTATTAGCTATGAAACTGTCTGATAAAATAATGTTTTAAATTGCAAATATCTGTCCACCTAAAGCCTAGGTTTCAGTACAAACTAGCTCTAAGCACAGATTAGGGCTTTGGGAACCTACGCCTGTGAATATGCAATAAAAAGACACCCCAGTCATTTCAAAGTCCACTTCCTAGCAAACAGTTACAAGTCTGATTCCTAACAGAGGAAACAAGAACCTAAAGACCCCTACTACCCAAATCTTGTATTTCAGGTACTCAGATCAACAAATCACTTATGAGATTTCTCTTGTGTGATAGAGTAACCAATTGGAATGAAAAGTTGTGATCAGACTCCCACTTAAGAAAGTAAGTGAATATGAGAGATAGATGGACAGAGAGAAAGGAATGGGGAGAGAAAGGGAGGGAGAAAGGGAGAGAAGGAGTTAAGGTGTAACAGCAAGCAGAGATAAAACTAGTAGGGATAACAGCAAAACCACCTACTACATTTTTAGTGTTTGCAACCCCAGGAAAGCCAATTCTGAGAAGATCATATTGTTCAAACAAGGGGTTATTCAGCATGTTCATGGACTGTGAACAGGCCAGCTTGTGGCAGAGAGGAGGCTGGTGAGAGAACAAAAATGAGATTTGGAGCAATAAGGAACCAGGAGAGAGGCCAGCCAGGCATACTCTGCACCATCAGCCTGACATGTGGCCATGACTGCTTAAAAAGTGTGGAGGAAGATAAGTAAGGCCATGCCAGAAGAGTTAACTCACCTAAGATCTGTCACCAGGAAGAAAAAGAGTTTTGAGGCAGAAGACAGTGTGTATGGATAGGAGCTGCCATTGTGGGGAGAGGAGATGTATTGGAACGCAGTCTAAACACTATATAAAAATCAGGTAGCAAGCATCTGTCTGACACCAAAAAAACATGAACACCACTGATTTTGATCTCTCTCAGTTCTTTTAAAAGTTAATTAGTAATTTTTTTAGTATTTCTTAGCCTTAATTGTATTCTGTAGTAGTCACAGTACAAAGCTTAAACATGTTAACTTCACTTAATGATGTTAAACTCTTATCTCCCTCTCAGTTTAGATAATAATTTAAGCCCTTGTCCACTGTTGAAAACACTTTTATGTTAAAAAGTAACAAGATGGATATACAAGGTAGAAATGACTATGTATTTAGACTCCTGGGTCTAGATCATTAAGCTACAAGATGTTCTATTGCAGAAATAAGATTACTGTGCATTTATCCAAGTAAATCTTTTATTGTCCAGGACTGCTTATACATTCAAGTAAATACTGCAGATTAGTAGTCCTGTAGCACAATCATTGACTTTGAGGAGCTGGTGCATGCATTATATGTGTTTCCTGGTAGTTGACGTTGAACATGCTGCAATTTTTGGCCACTGCCAAATCAAAATGGAAATTTTGGGTAATGGGTAAAAGATCACACATCCCTGCATAGCTGAGGCAGAAAAAGGGGTTTTATCTGGGACTTTGGTTTTTAAGGAAAAGGACATGAAAGCCTTTCAGGCCACCACTTACAAAAATGTACTAACAGTAGCAGTGAGTTATTTAAATATTTATTAAACTACTTCACAACAAATAGTAATGCATCAAGTGCTCTCTTGCCTTATAGCAGACTTACTCTAAGAAGGAAATTATTAGCCAATTGAGTTTTTAAGTATTTAAGACACCAATTTAGTTAATACCCAAAATATATATTTCTTCAGGGTTTACCAAGAAGTTCTCTTACTTTGTGCAAACATTAGAAAACAACATATCTGCATATATAAATTTTTAAAGTAGTAAAGATTAATTTTTTGTTGATGAACTACTTAAGTTTCATACGTGAAACTGTGTGCAGATCCTCTAGTCTGTTGGGCACTCAGGAAAAAAAACCAAAAGACAGTAGCAATGTGTTCTGTTAAATTAATGGAGGATTCAGATTTAACATACTAGATAATAATTTATGCTGTGAATATGGATGAAATAGGTCCATTCACTTTATTTTGCAAAAATCAAGAAAAGAAGAAAAAATATGTCCTTAGAGCCATTTCTCTTTTTCACATTCTTGCAGAAGTCAACCAGTTATCTCTCAGGCTGTTTTCCCTTCAGTTTCTTTACTTTGGTGAAAGCTTTGACAAGAAAATTTTTCCCCCTAGATAAATGCTTTTACTTCATACTCTCCCAACTCCCCTCCTACTGTGAGAAAAACTCCTCTCAAAACAGCTGGATAAGGTATGAGCAGAGAGATATTTTCATATATATTTTAACTATAATGTAATTTATTAAAAAAACACCCCTTGAAAATATTATAGTTTGTTTTACTATTTACTTTTAAATATTTATTTTGTGCACCCAGAATTTTTCCCCTTTTGTTTTCCAGAGAATAAGCTTCTCGACTCAGAGAATATATATTTTTTCAAAGAAATATGTCCATCACTGTGAGAGGCTGCAAACTACAGGGGGTTAGAGGACAAGCAGTGAGGAGTAGAGAGGACCATGAGGTGCTTAGAGGAGAAACCAGTAAAGTGCCTGAGTAAAGCTTAGAAAAGATCAGTAAAGCTGTGGATCCCCCTTCTCAAGCTGAAAAATACCTATCAAATGCAAAGAAAAAGGACCATATTTCTTTATACAAAGCAAAAAATTTAATTCATTTATTATTTTATAGATTCAGTGGTATAACCCAAGGACTTCACTATCATTAGTGGAAAAACCATGTCAATGAAGCCAAGAATTAATATTATATCATTGTGAATAATATTATGACTAGCATGGCTATAAGGAGTATTAGCAGATAACATTGGTAATTCTTACAAATGCTTTAGTTTATCATCTCAACATCCAGCCTTTTTTGTTACAAACATTGAGAGCTAAAAGCTTATATGCAATTATAAGACAGAAAAAAACCCCTAACTAAATTGACAAAGGCTTTTGGCAAGTAGAGACAAAAAAGCACGAGAGACAAATATATCTTCAACAGTCTGCAGTAGATTTTCTTTTATCTTTCTTTAAGTTACTTATTGCAACCAGTGTTAAAGTGAGGAGTAAACTATCCACTTTTTTCTCCTGTAGGCAGAGGTTTATTGTTTCCCTTAGCTCTCTTTCTCTTTCTCTTTCTCTTTCTCTTTCTCTTTCTCTTTCTTTCTTTCTCTCTCTTCCTTTTTTATTTTTTTCTTATTCCTTATTTTTGTTCTTCTTTGTTTTTCTCTTTTCTCTTTCCTTATTTAATTTTCCTTTTTTTCTTTTTTCTCTTCCTTTCTCCTTTGCCTTTTTTTTCTTTCGCCTTTTTCTTTTTAACTTAGCTATCATTTCCCCAGTACTAGCAAGCATGCTTGAATATCGTGTCACTATTGAATACTTTCAAATTGCTCACTCACTGTGCACAGAGACAAAGAAATTTCTAACCAAATTTGAATAACAAATTTCAAGCACCTGTGATCAGGTTAAAATTCTCCGTATATAATTCAATGTGAAACATTAATTTATGTCTTCTGGGAAAGGTACTAATGGGATAGCACAAAAAGAAAATAAGAAGAAGAGGAGAAGTACAATTTTGAGAAGTACTCAGAAAATACAACATTTGGGGCTACATATGCATTTCAGCAGAATTTCTATGCTTTGTTTAGCAGAATACCATTGCACAGATGTTAAATAGCTATTCTGGTTTGGGGCTGAGAGCCCAAGACTCTCTTCTTCCAACTAATTACTTAATTTTACAATTAGAGCACAATGCTCTCTTCTCCCTCCTCCAAACACTCCATCTCTCCCCTCACTTTTCCCATGAGTAAATCCTACATGATCAGCTTGATCAGCCTCTTGTCTTCCTAACCCACTTGCATGCTCCCTTTCTTTCTATCAGGAAAATAATTTTCTCTGGTTTTACAGAAAGAACATGCTTGAAGGAGAGAAGCACATAATCTGGGTTTTTTTTTCCTCCCAACAGAGATGACAGTGAATTGAACCTACTAATGCAAGCATTTCTTCATTTTGTGGGGGAGAACAGGAAGATTTTAAGAAGAGGGAATGAAAAATAGAGACAAAGTTTTGGGGGTTTTTTTACCATTATGGAGAACACAGCATTGCAGTCTGACCAGAATTTCTAGGAACCTAAAAAGATTATACAAGAATAGACAAAAAATAGATGAAAAATCACGTCTGTATCCATCTACAGATAACATAATTTTATGACAAGGCATCAGTCATTTGGAAGGTGTGCCACAAATGTTGTTTCCTATCAAAAATAGCATAGCTGTCATACTGTCAGCTTTTCAAAAGCTGATTTTTTGTAAAAAACAGAGGAATTTTTGATATCAAGCAAACAGATCCCAGAAATCTTCTAAGAATAGAGTGCAGACAGGGTAATAAGTGTATCTTAAAGTTAAAACCAAACCATTTTTGTAAATGGGTTCTCCTTGTGCCTGACCAGAGGCTTTTAATTATGGATATTGACAGCTCATTTCTAAAAGTTCCTCTACAACTTTGACAACTAGAGTTTCCACTGTGTTGATAGGAAGCTGACTTTTTTGAATAAGGTAATATAGGTTCTGTGTAATGCATTAAGATAGATTTGACGCTTTAATATTTATAAGATTAGCATTTATATTAGACCATAATGAGCTCCAATTAGTATCATTCCAATCTAACCTAATGTCTATAATCCACTTTTCCTACATTTCAGACATCATCCTCAAATTAAGATGGAAAAGAATTGATTGATCATGACAACATTTTTTAGGGCCTACTGGGAAGAAGAATTTCTTGAATGATTGATCAGCATTTTTCATCTGTCACTTGAGGTATCTTTAATGAGTAACAATAAAGCTTCAAATTCACTGCTAATAGCAAATTTTTTTTGGTTGTTTAAAATCTAAACATTCCCTTGCTTGTCAAAAAGATCTTCAACTGAACTGATTTCCCTGTTGCATCTTCTTCACAGGTAAATTGTTAAATCACTTGAAACCTGAATGTGTTGCCAGGTTGGTATCTAAATAAATTTATCCCTGTGATGACACCCTGTGCTCTGCTTTAATCAGCAAAGCTGTGACTGATCAGAAAGTTATTTTTGGGAGATTTTCAGCTTGTATATCTAGCAATCCGCTATATTTTGATTGAGCCTACTGCACACACTGGCATATGCAAAGTAAAGCCTGGAGAGAAGCTGATGGACTCACAGAGCTGGTGTTTTATGAAAAAGACATGGTGAATGCCTGCTAGAGACAGGGGAGTGGCAGATAAAAAGAAGGTATAAGAGAGATATTAAACTTACAAAGTTGCCAGAAGGATGAGTCCTGCCTAAAGTGAGAAATCAGAAACAGGTGAAAATAAACTTGTGAGGATAATTATAAACTAGGGGTTTTTCAGCAGGCTGTAAGTTTACACAAGAGTAACTTTCCCTTTATGTATTGCATTCCAAGTAAGGCAAAGTTTTTGGAAGTTTTTCAACAGAAGAGAGTTGTAAATCAGATACAGCATGGAAACTGTCAGGAGAATAAAAACATGAGAGGTATCAGAACAGTGATGAAGCGGTAGGAAAAGGCTGAGTAAAGATGGAGCTACAAGAGGTCAGTGTTTGTGTGCAAAACCTCCAACTCCATCAATTGGCCTCTACAGGAGCTCCTTACTGTAAACCAACCCAGAAATATATTCTGTTTCTTCTGAAGACCTACACAGAAACCATTATTTCCATATCAAAGGAGAGCATATTTTTCTTAATGTTCAGCCTATAAATTCCAAATGATTTACCTACTCACTTCCATAACACAGATTTCGGTGCACATACCATCCAATTTACATACATGCCTTCAAGCAAGGTCTCCTCACCAGTTTTTAAGCACTTTATCTTCATCCAATGCAAGTTCCCTGGTGGTGTACACCAATTCAATAACAATCCTATGCTCTTTTACTTTCTCCCTGTTTTAGAGTTTAATACATAAAATACTTCATAAACGTAAATAAAATAATGATAAAATCTCTTCATGGGAGTACAATAACAGGTGCTGTTCTGCCCATAGGAAAGATAAAATAGATGCCAACAGTCAATGAAAGCAAAGGTTGAACTAATATTCAAAATGTTATCCTTACTCTACCTTCTAGTAATTTCCATCTTCAATTCAGTCCATGATATCAAATACCCCTACAAGTGCTCAAGTCTGTTCATATCCAGTATGTAGTGTTCCATCAGTAATGATGAAACAGTGTTTCATGTTTCTGCTGACAGTATCTGCAGAAAAAATTAAATGGGCATATTTTGAAAACAGTAATCCTTCATTCTCGTGTTTACCAAAGTAACATCAGTACTTTCCACATTCTTGCAGCTTTTGCCTTTCCAGAAAAGCCAGTTCCATTTTAGCTAGCATCTAAAGTGCATCATCTTTGCTACTTCAATTTTAAACTTTTCTCTGTGTTCAGAAATTCTAAAATCAATTGACTCAACATGCCAGGGGCAAAGGAAGATTATGCAGGAACATAAGTGAAGGTCCTGAAACAGAGACAGGTTACATAATTCAAGAATAATATTTCTGCAAACCTTTTCCACTAAAGCTTCATGCACATGTTGATCCATTAAAATCTTTCCTTGTTTTGCCTGCCAGCTTTCAGAAAATTGAGCTGTGTCAAATGGGCTACTCAAGTTCCCACCGCTGAAAATCAACACAGAAATGAGAAAATATGTTGCTGATATTGGATTGAAAAATGAAAAGAGAAACCAGCCCCAGAAACAACAGAAGCCAAAAGCCAACTCTTAGAAGTTAAAAAATAAAATGTGTCAAGACTAGAAATTACCTATCTGAAGCAGAAATAGAGTGAAACCTTAAATATTCACAGGAATTATGGATAAACACAGTGTATTCAGGATACATAAATTCAGGGTGTCATGGTATTCAGATGCTTGAATTGTTTAAAAGACACTAATTACAGTTGCTAAAATGCTTGGGATATCAGTTGCTCCTTCAATGGCATACTTCCCTCCCTATCCTAAACTGATAGAGGTACTCTGATCTGGCAGTCTTCAGCTCACATTACAATGAGAAAAAAAAATAAAAAAAGCTAAATACTGAAATAAAAAGCATCTGTATTCTTCTGCATCTGAGAGAGGATCTAGTGGAGGACTGTGAGGATCATAAGGGAACCAAAACACCTCTTCTATGCAGGTAGAGCTGGGCCTGTTTAGCCTGAAGAAGAGACATCTGAGAGGGGATCTTAGCAATGCATACAAATGTCTTGAGGGCAAGTGACAAGAAGATACAGCCAGATTCTTTACAGTGGTGTCCAGTGGCAGTACACCAATGGGCACAAACTCAAAAGTTCTGTCTGAATAAAGGGAAAAGTATCTTCACTTTGACAGTGACCAACTATTGGAAGAGGCTGGTCAGAGAGACTGTGGAGTCTGCTCTGGAGATAATCAATGCCCATCTGGACTAGATCCTGTGCAACATGCTCATGGTGAACCTGCTTGAGCAGCGGGTTTTGAAACAGATGATCTCAAGAAGTCCTTTCCAACCCCAGCTATTCTGTGGCTCTGTGATTACAAATACAGTTAATGCCATAATGTCTAGGGGCTCTCTCAGAGCTACTCCTGCTTTCCCAAAGCATATAGCAACAGCCAAAACTGTTTGATCCATCTGCATACAGCAGTAATTTTGTGACCACTATTCTCTAAGGCAGACCTCAAAGTTAAGTATGAATTTCTGATGAGGAGATTCAGTTGAGTCTCAGGGCTTTCCAGAAACTCCTCTCAGAGACCTCTGATAAGACCTAGAGCTGAATGTACTTATTAGTGATACAGACAGCAGCAAAATAACAGAAGACAACAAAAACATTTTTTCTTTCTGTATACAGTACTAAAAGAAGGATTGAGAGTAAGACCTAATAACAGGTATTCTCCATGTCAATATTTAGTGAATTTTTAGCTATTTCAGTTGGAAAGTGTTTTGCTTTTGAAATGTTTTCTTCTTTTACCTAAGATTTATAGATTGGTGGGGTTTTTTTTGCTAAAAGTGCAAAAGCTGAAATGCATATTTTATTTAAATAAAACAGATGGATTTTTTCATCAAGAAGACTTCCTTACATTATAAAATAGGATTTTCTTGCTATGGAAAATACATTTTAAAAACCTAAGTTCATTTTTCCACTTGAAGCAAAATGCCTACTGCCAAGCTATTACCTGTGAGACAACATATTTTCCAAAAAGGATGCATCTAAATTAAGATAGGTCTTTGGGCTCTGCTTTGAAAGCTACTACATGGCAAGTTACATGACTTTTGTATCTCTTTGGATATAAAATCTGCTAAAAGGTACAAAAACCAGCAGTGATTTGATCAAGGATTTGATGTAAAAATAAAATACTGATGTTTTAAATAAATGGGCAGTCTTCTCTATTTCCTCAAGCCCTCTTGGAGTATTTTGTCTAGAGAAGCATTTCCCAGAGGTTTTTTTCATGTCTGGAATGGGGGTTACTCCCAAAGTATTATTTATGATTTGTCTTCAAGGTATATTCTATTTTTTAGACGCTGTTTTCTGTGGAAAAAGAAATAGTTCAAGACAGATTCTTTTTAATTTCAAAACCATCTAAATTTCTCCTTGCCATATGACAAGTAAGTCTGTCTAATGTCTGAGAGTCATGCTAGTATTTGTAACAGCCATTTGTAAGTATGTCTGAGACTCATGTCTCATGTAAGTATTTGAAAATATTCAGCAATGATCTGATTGCTGAACTATCACCAAACCCTGGCTACTGGTAACTTTGGTACTACACACAATACTTTTGCACAATTTTCCAATAAAACCAGGAAATACTTAATGTCAGGCAGTTGCCTGCCCTAGCTGGACTACAAAATGAGATCTGACATGACTTCAGCAAGTAAATGGAAAGTTGTTGACCATGTTTTGCAGCCACCTCAGGATTTATCTTCCGCTTCTACTGGGTGATTTATCAGAATGAATCAGTAGATACACTCCTAAAAGCCAAGATTTTATCACTTATTCATTTTATCACATATTTCACTTCATGTCCAAAGCCCTGAAATCCCTCCTTTTATTACTTCTAAGAAAAAACAACTCGTTCACTTACATAATCTTAAATTCCCAATCCACATCATCAGGAGCTTCCCACTTTTTTCTGAAATGATCTTCTGGATTTTTTTTTTTTATTTCAAGGACATTTAACCAAAAGATATGTAGCTAATGAGTTGTTTCAGAATTTGAAGAATAGCATTAATCTACAAAAGGAAAACTATATTGAGCAGTTGGGAAGAGATAGAAGAAAATGGAGACACCGGGGAGAATCAGCTGTGATTCTGAATTTCTTGCAGGTGTACAGATCAGTCATACCATTCTGCTCCGAAGAGTAAAAAGTCACTTACTGAAGTGTGTGTTACAGGCCAGACTGTTCAATGTAATTCCCACTGTGAAAGGAAAGAGACATTTTCCCACCATTTTAACATATCTGGTTTTATTTCACTGAAATACAACTGGGAATAACACATCCATCCAAATGACTTGCATGAGTCTAATCACTGTCTTATTTAGGTTGACAGGTAATGGAGGAAAACAGTTTAATCAACTCAAATCCTTTTCCAGCTCAGGAGCTCTATTTCCATTAGTGTAAAAATTTCGGATATTTGTGTTGTGTAATGACTGTGCATAAGATACTCAAGCTGCATGTACATCTGACTCAGTGCCTTCTATAATGTAAGGTTCTGTATCAACAAATTTAAAAAAAACCACAAAAGCTTTCTTTGTAACAGTAAGATGAAAGATCTTTTCAATTTTGTGTTTTTCAAAATTCAAAGGTGGAGTGATCTCTCTTCAGTTTTATTTACTAAACGGTTCCTCAAGCTTATTAGCTTATGTTTGGATCCTATAGTTTTGTTCTTGATGAATAAGCACAGATTTCAGGAGCAAATGACCCTAGATGATGAATTTAAGATAAGTTCTTCTTTATATACTGTTGTTTGCCAGCCTAATATTCCAAATATAAGGTAGGGTAGAAATCAGCCAGTGACACTACTTGCTTGCAATCTTGATTCATGTCTCTATGAGCCCCTTTTGCCCCTGAATAGGGAAGAGAAAACAAGGAAAAAAGGATTATTGAAACTGGAGGCTAAAAGACATTTCAGACTGTAGTGCTTTAACACCTTTTCCAAATAGAAACGTTCACTGATGTATCAGTTGAATTCAGTTTCATTCCTGACTATTGTGAGTCTTGTCCAAATATGCAGATAATTTTTAGCTTTTTGGTGTTATGATTACAATCTGATTTTCCTTGTGAAGAGTACAGTGTAAGAATGGTGAAATCAGCTTGCTAAGGTAAAATTGGTATTTGGAGGAAAGGCTTTTACACAAGAACTGACAAAATAATGAAACAAATTAAGCATTTATTATGAGAAGTCATGAGAATTATTTTGTCAATTGTCAGCAAAAAATCAAGTATTTTCATGTTAACTTGGAAACAGCAGTTCCCATTAAGAGATCCCAGCAGCTGAAATTCTGCTATTCACAAGTAAATAACAAGAAAAAAAAACCCTTACAAAACAATTTCACTTTGTGCTATCTAAAAAAACCTATGCATGATCTCTTCTCTTGAATATCACCACTTTGTTTCACACTGGTGTATTTAATGGCTTCATTTGTGTATTGGTTCAGATTTTCATTATATTTTGTAATTTAGCATTCTCCATGATTGTGTCTCATTGAACAGATGCACTACAATTTCTCTGCAGAAAATTCCATGATCCTTAATTAGATGTCAATATGTTTCTTGTAATTCTATTGTGAATTGAACACATTTATAGTTACATGGACATTAATTAAAATCATATGCTGAATTGTTACATCTTTTCAAGCCAGTTGGAGAAAATATTTCTGGTTTACTTGAGTGCTGTAAAACATTCAATTTTATTTCTTCATTAGTCACTGTACTAAAGATTCTACCCTATCCTACCTCAAATGATGCAGTATCAATGTGCATCAAAGGGTGCCCTGCCCTGCATGCACAGATCTAAGTGCTAAACAATGCCTTCAGTCATGTTCCCTTAAACGGAAGATGACAGCTTCTCTCTTTAGAAGATGAGATGTGTATTTATTAAACATGACAGAGGGAAGGCAAGACCTAGGATGTACCTTCATCTCAGGAGTCACTGCTTATACAGAGGGCATATTGGAGAATAAATGTGGCTTTAAATCACTGCCTATACAGAGGCATATTGGAAAATAAATGTGACTTTAAATCAAGGAAGTGCCATGTCTGTAGTCCAAAACTATGTGCTACAAGAAAATTTTAGAAACTTCACTGTTGTTGACAAGATAGGAGGAACAGAGGGAACAAGAGTAGTACCAAGATCTTGCATAATCATTGACATGATTTATATACTAAATGATGTAACTTTTTTTTTCCTGTAGCGGAATCAGTTTTGATGGGCAGGAGCTAAAGATTTTTTTTTAAATCCATAGCAGTAAGTTTTCAAGGAGATTTCAAGCAGGTCTCAACAGAATGAATGGCATAAGGCTGGCATAAGATGTGTGAAATAACTGTAAACAGCTAGTGGGATGTGAGCTAGTGAGGAAAAGAGCAAAGAACAGCTTAAAATATTAAGGCAAACCAGTGAGAACCAATATTATTCCTTATTATTGTAGGTGGCATGTCCTTCCAAAAACACCCTTTTGGTTAGTATAACATTTATATCTGCTTCCTACTCAGTGAGAACAAGTTTTGCCTCTACTTTGTAGTTGCCAAAGTTTCCAATACAGAAATTATGAGATTCAAAAGGGAAGCTGGGATTCATACTCTCCTTTTTCTGGTGGAGGTTCACTCCATGGAAAATATTGCTGCAGATTGTAAAGGGGCAGAGACAGGTAGAATAGGTATGCAACAAAAAAAACCCAAACCAAACCAAACCAAACCAAACCAAGAAAAAACAACAATATCAACAAGAAAGAAACCCAAAAAACCCCAAACCCCAAACAAATAAACAAAGAAACAAAAAAACCTCAACCCAAAAACTAAGGAACAACCAAAAAACCCATCAACACAAAACAATGAAAGAAAAGAACTCCATAGATCCATTATTTAAACCCCACATCTAAGGAAAAATAAAACTGAACTATTCAATGAGACAGTTCTCCACTGCTCTTTTTTATTCCCCTGCTATGACAACCCCTTTTTGCCCAGTTCCTCTCCAGAGAGTTTAGTTAATTAGGTGTAAGGTTGCTCCAGGAAGAAGCAAGGACCTAGAGGAGAGATAAAAGAGATAAATTCTTCTTTTTCATATGATTGTATCACACATACTGCAGTATTTAAGAAACTTTCAACAGAGAGGCCAAGGATCTGATTAGGAAAGTATGGTGGAACAGGAAGAGTAAAAAAAGATTAATCCAAGCCTCTAACAAGCCCACCATGCCCATAGGTGTTTTGCTGCAGTGGGAAGGTGCTGCTAACTTGAGTACAAAACCAATATTTTTGCAGCTTTATGTTCACTGACCTCCCATACTCCTCTCCCTCTGCAGCTCTGTAAGGAAGATTATAACTAGATCTTGTGGGGATGTTCTTTCAGCATTTTCCGGATTAAAATTTGAATTTTTATGAGATGGGTATTTGCAAAATATATTCAGAAGGAGAAATGGAAAAATTTTTCTTCATCCTATTTCATTATTATTTTAGTGAAAAGTTCAAAGTTTTAGCTTTCAGAAAATACAGGGATACTCATATGAAAACAACAGAAAAAATTACAGATGACAGTCTTTTTCCAAGTTTCAGCTTGTAAAACTTAGAGAGACTGCAATTTCTCCTCCTGACTTAGCTCTATTTTCAGTGAGAGCACATGCAGTTCTAATGAGTGCCATTAGGTCCATGACAAATTTTCTGTGTATCAAACCAGCTTATGGTAAAACACAGACTTCACAAAATTAAAAATAGAGTACTGAGTTCTTAGGAGATTGAAAGGCAAACATTCTGAACTGTGAATAAGTAATTTTTTAAAACCTGTAAGAAATCTCAAATTTAGAGAGGAACTCAATTTGCATGCAAGATTTACTGCAAATTTTGAACAAAAATGTCATCAAAATGTTCACAGAATTAGGTTACACAAAAGACAAATTCTGACTGAAGACTCTATTATTTGTAAGTATCACAGAGACAGATAGCTAAAGCAATTATGAGTTTAAAGTCTGTGGATCAAGGCTTGGATTCTCTGAACATATCAAAAAGTCTCATAGCAGCTCCCAAGGTTCTGCTGATTAACCCAGTAGGATATTAATTAAGGAAACATCTGCCATCCATACTCAGCATTCTCTTTCACCAATTAGGAGAGATCTGGGTAATTCAGACTTCTGAAGCAATTTTTTTCTGCCCCTTCTTTTTCCACTGAGAATTAAGTCTGTACAGCATTGACTCAAATAAGCCAGTTTACAACTAAAACACACTGCAATGCCTACTGGAAGTAGGAGAACTGAAGGGAAAAGGAGATTATCATTTCAAAAAATAGTTCAAGCTACCTGACCCAGTTTTCTGTAGCTACTGGATTCTCAAGCTGACATCTTCCTGTTCCTGTACTGGAAAAAGAAGCAGTTAGGTAGTCCCTTCCCAGAGAAAAAGCTCTGAAGCAAAGCAAAACAATCAAACAATTCAGAGGAGCTCCACCAAAAAAAAAAAAAAAAAAAAAAAAAAAAAAAAAAAAAAAAAAAAAAAAAAAAAAAAAAAAAAAACAAAAAACACCAAAAAACACCTAGTTAAGGAAAAGGGGATTAATATTTTTTGAAGTTGAACACAAAGAGGTCAGATTTAGAAATATGCTAGTCACTTTCCTTGTAGTGTACCTGCCTTCCCATGATCTTGTGTCACTATAAAACATTGAAGGTGGCATTTGTTTGACTACAATCAAAGGTATGGTGATGTTTCTGTGACACCCACTTTGCAGTTGTTTATACATTTCAATTAAATATACACCAGAGCTCAGCAGATTAACAGCAGAATTTTTTTATTCTTCTTGACTGAGGATAGCCTTACCATTTTCATCCCCTTCCATCTTGACTTCTCTCACCAAAGCCAGACAAACACTGAAGTCAATTACTTGCGGAGACCTGTCACTCTCCCAAAGCTACCATATCATCTTCCTTGCAGTCCTTTCAGCTCCTCCTTTAACCTGCTGCAATCTCCAGCATGTGCTCCCACACTGTCCCAGTTATCTCTCCTTGGACTCTACTAAGATGACAAAACATCCAACTGACCAGTGGCAGACACTTGCCTTATGCTTTCACACTCACTCTCTGTGAGAACATGGGGCTGGAAAATAACCATTTAATTTTCATGTTTCAAAACTAACCTTAAAAATTCTCCTCTGCCATGATACTTGAAAAAAAATTGTCCATGGTTAAGCAGCTGGTGTGCCAAGACCACTGCATACTGTGCCAGTCAATTTCCTCTTATTTTTACTCTCCCCTTGCAAGACCAGCCATCTGTTTCTTGTTTTATCTCTTGATTGCAATCTTTTGGGGATGGGTTTATTTCTGTACATTTAGCACCAGCCAGACTGGGGTCAATGAACCCAGGCAGCCCCATTCAGTGGTTTATAAATACATCATCTAGCCCTTCCTACTGTAGTGGTGGGGATTGGGTATATTTTCCTTTGTCATTGCAATGGGAAGCAATCCAGCAATTTTCCCTCAGTTCATTTTTATTAATTTTTTAATTAGAGTCCAATAAATGCAGAAAAAATAATAAAAATTTTAAAAATTGTTCAAGTATTAGAGACCATGAAGTAATAACATTTAAGAATGTAAGTGATTGCTGAATACGTAAAAACTGCAGTGAACTTTTCTCCCCCTCATAAGAACACTGAATATTAAAGCAATCTGTGGCACATCAGGTTTGTTTCTTAGTTCTTAATTACCACTGAAGAGATTACATGTTGATCTGTGATTATCTTTACAAAAAAAGAACTGAAAGTAGAGAAGAATTGGAATAAAATTATAAAAATTGGGAGCTTTAAAAGACATGTAAAAGGATTAATTTCGGTGGTTGCAGTAAGACTTGTTTTGGATCAGTGGAAGATCTACAAACTAGAATTACAGAACTCATGTAGATTGTGCCCATTACAAAATTCATGTAGATTGTGCCCTCTTGGTGGTGCCATCCAATTCATTGCTAAATTGTAGGATGCATCAAACAGATGCCAAGCCTTTCCAAAGTAGCTGTCATTGCTGCCACCAAAGAGATTACTCTGTTTTCCCTGCTTGCTTCACAGTGCCTTTGTTCCTCTGCTTTGCAAAGTATGGGGATGGCATGTGGCAGATCATTTTGTAAATAGACATTCTTATTACAACAGAAGAAAGTGAGACAGGGGATTTCACATGTTATTTTTGCCTTAGAAAGCTTGAATGTAATTTCCTTGAGTTCTTTAACTATCCAGAAAAGTTCTTTAATTTTTCTGGATAGTTAAAAGCTCTTTAACTATCCACGTAACCCTATGCTTCCCCTGAAAATTTTTCATTCCTTTGGGCAATATTAAGTAGCTTTTGCCACAAACTCTACTCCTTTTTGGAGTAGAATTATGTGTGTTGTGCAGCAGCTCATATACTTTCCTGCCATTTGTTCATAGCCCAGTCTATTTTCATAGATACAAAGTGTTGGAATACTTACTTTATAAAGGCTGGAGGGAATCAAACATGTTGGTGAGTATTTCTTAGAACAGAAAGTCTTGCTTATTCCCAGATATGCCAAGAAGATGAAATTTCTTACGAAACTTCTCTTCTGAAAAAGCAGACTGGAATGGATTTGAGTTTCAGAAGTTACATGCTGAAGAGATGGATTTAATAATCAGAATTTTGCCCTGAGGTGAAGAATGGTGATTAATCACCTAATCACATAATTTTCAGTATCTACTTATGCATACAATACTCTACAATTTCTAAAATGATCCTATAGGAAAATGGCAGTGTGGTACAGCTGTTGCAGAAAAAAAAAAAAAAAAAAAAAAAAAAAAAAAAAAAAAAAAAAAAAAAAAAAAAAAAAAAAAAAAAAAGAGAGAGAGAGAAAGAAGTCCAAGTTAGTACAGAAGAGAGAAGAGAGATGGGAAAATGGGAAAAAAAGACAGTTAGCCTGTCATTTTATCTTGCTGTCATTCTTGATTCATGAAATCCAAGAGAAAAACTGTACTTAAATTTAAAAATCTGTCCCTTAGATGTTTTCTGGGATTTCAGGTCATGCTACAAAAGCCATCTTATTTTAAGAATATTCAGAGGATTATTTCTCCTCTATCGCTGGGATCTCTTAGCTATCTGTTTTGAATCTGACATTCATGAAAAGGAGAAGCAATAAAATTAATCAGATCCACTCTTCTACAAAATTGCACAGTCTGTCACACATCCAAACACAAAAAAAAAAAAAAAAAACATCAAAAAAAAAAGTGCAAATTTCTATAATGCTT
>NW_024513877.1:776766-870338 GCF_017590135.1 Pyrgilauda ruficollis
AAAAAAAAAAAAAAAAAAACCCAAAAAAAAAAAAAAAAAAAAAAAAAAAAAGAGAGAGAGAGAAAGAAGTCCAAGTTAGTACAGAAGAGAGAAGAGAGATGGGAAAATGGGAAAAAAAGACAGTTAGCCTGTCATTTTATCTTGCTGTCATTCTTGATTCATGAAATCCAAGAGAAAAACTGTACTTAAATTTAAAAATCTGTCCCTTAGATGTTTTCTGGGATTTCAGGTCATGCTACAAAAGCCATCTTATTTTAAGAATATTCAGAGGATTATTTCTCCTCTATCGCTGGGATCTCTTAGCTATCTGTTTTGAATCTGACATTCATGAAAAGGAGAAGCAATAAAATTAATCAGATCCACTCTTCTACAAAATTGCACAGTCTGTCACACATCCAAACACAAAAAAAAAAAAAAAAGACATCAAAAAAAGAGGTGCACAGTCCTGCAAGGCTTTCTTCAACTAAATCTTATTTCCCTAAAGAGACTCAAGAATATAGTTCATGTTATTACACAAAAGCAATATGTACAATCCTTCACATCTGGAGTACTCTGGAGAAGAAACTTAGAAGCGCAAAATTATGTGGTGCTTGCTGTAGTAACAAATGTCTGCTAGGGATTTATAGGGGAGAATTCAGCTTTGGCAAGACTGATAAAAATGTACTAATGTACTAATACTTCTCCACTTCAAACATTCATCTTTCTGTGGGTAGATATGGACCAACAAACCTGACCAACAAACTTGCCCATTGCTAATCTAAATCAAAGAATGAGCCCAGAGGTGAAACCCACTATACCAATAAATAATTGTTTCCTATCCTGGATTCACAGGTTGCATAGTAAAGGAATTAAGGCTACCATCCATTTTGGCTTGTTCCTAGCATTCTGTATGAAAGCAGTGGCTGATGAGCAGTTGCATCATCCTAGTTCAGACACAAGGAATTTGACCCAAAATAAATACAGATCACTTCAGTCATTAAGAGAAGATATAAACAGTTACTAGAAGAGGAGATGATTATTCTACCATATATTATTATCTAAAATGTCTTGTATTTTGCTTGATTTTTCCCCAGGAAGTGCCAGAAAGCTGCCTGTCAACAACTTTCATGTTTCTTTTACAAAGCTATAGATTTTCCAAGACTGTGCATCAAACCAGAATTTGTGATGATTTACACCCACTCATGCTGTATGTGAAGATGGAAATCTAAACAATGAAATAAGGCCCATATATATCCTCCCTTTTCTGACCTGCACTGCAGTGCTTTATGCAGAGCACCCAACAGTATGAGTTGTTTTGTACTGAGTATTCTCTACAGATTTTTGTAACCTAGAGATTACAAAAATATTACAGCTCACCTCAAAACAAACATACAAAACCCACCAAAACCAAACAAAACCCCCAAAAAAACAAACAAGCAAAAATCCCTAGTTCCTGACAACAATAGGTCCAAGCATGTTTCTATCCTTTTCCTGAAGACCAAGGTGTCTTCCCATGTGCTTCACTGAACTGTGAAATTTGTGTGAGGCTCAGGCAATGGAGAAAGCCCATTTTCTTTTTGCCCAGATTACATATCAATATATCCCTTTTTACCTACGGTCCACAGTGATGCAAAAAAGCAAAGAAGCAAGTCTACCTCTCCTTATATGCTCCAGGTTTGATCACCAGGAGAGGGGAGAAGCAGAGCTGAAAGTTTCCCTTCAGAAACCTCGTGGCTCTGGTTTTCATCAATTATCAGTCCATTGATACCCAAAAGTATTAGTTGTTAGGCTTTTCATTCATGTGATGAATGAATGCTGCTAAAGAAGTTAAACTGTAAGTTCACATAGGTAAGCCACTAAATCTAGCTATAAATCTAAGTAGATGAGAGCTTCTTAGACAGCTAAATGGAGTAATTCAGCACACAACTAGCATAGAAGACTCAAACTTGCCTCAGAACTTACAGGGGATATTTCTGGATTTCTTGGAAAGAACCAAGAATTTCTTGTGTTTTCTATATTTCCTCCTTCCCATGTGTTTTTTACTACTCCATCACCAGTATTTGGCAATATCACCATCAACACAAATATCAAATTTTCCATTCAGAATGGCACTTCAAACCATCTAATTTTAGGTAACGCTTCTGTCTAACACAGTAATCAGAAGGATATGTATCATATATATATCTTCTGATATGTAGAATACAAGAATTAGAACTCATGTCTCTGTTTGGGTTTTTTTGGTGAACATAAATAATTTGCAATATTATTATGTTACTAAGAAATAGTAAAACAAAAAATCAGGTCAATTATTTGAGTAATACCTGAGTTGTTCTTGGTTTTGGGAATGAAGAAAAGGTTAAAATTTTAATGCAATATCATAGTGTAATCTTATATTACCAGAATTATTGCAATGAGTTGAGTATATTCTATTAAAAACTACTATTACAACTAAAGTGAGCCAAACTTGTAATTCTGACCAAAAGTAATGTGTAGCTCTGTGTGATTTGGGTTGTAAAGAACCCATTTTCAGACTTTGTGGTATTCAACAAAAAAGGTTACAATTCTTATATTCCCTTCTATTTTCAAACAATATAAACTTTTAAATTGCATAATCAGCAAGTCATTGTCATTAAGGCATGCATGATGTTAACCTATTCTTGCCTCTAGTGCACTGCATGATGCACACCCAGCATATATACTCAGTATAAGGTTTGTCTTTTAGCAGAGACTGTAGCCAGCTGTTCACTATCCATTTCAGATTGTCACAGGATTGATGGATCTCAGGGCCAGAACTGCCTATGCTGAAAAGCACAACATAAAATTAAGCTAGAAAAAGCCTAGATCCTGAGAGTCTCCATATTCATGTGTTAAGCATGAGCAATATGGGGCTAAAATCTACATGATGAAACCAGCAAGGTTCACTTCATAAGGATTTTGCATGAAACATTTTCATTCAGTCACAAACCTATGCATTGTGAAGCTCCCAGCAGATGTCCAGAAGGTTCATTAAAAAAAAAAAAAAAAAATTGCCTGAGTTTCTTTTTTTTATCCAGCATAATGTAGCGGTATTATTGATCAAATTTGTCCTTTTTGGTAGGTTTCAGTAGAGAATTCATGTAAATTGAAAATTGGTGATAGCTCCAGTTTGAAAATATTTAATAAAATACACATTGCACAATGTGAAAAGCAACTGGGCTGGAGGAAAAGCAGGAGAGGGCAAAATGTTTGCCACCACAGGAATACAATGAATGAATAAAACACTGAACGTTTGTGAGGTTGATCATCATTTCCTCAGGCTTACAATAATGAAAAGTTTCATTTAATACAACAAAAGCAGTGAGGGGAACCAGAGAAGGTTGCATATATCTTTTATAGGTATGCTATAGATATGCTTTTGCACATCCTAAATGACCCATTCTCCCAAAAGCTCCCTCTTTTAAGGATATGACTTCCAGTACAAACTGCAAGCAAAGTAGCACATAAGTAAGTGCAGTAGTATGAAGGCATATTTTCTTCTAGGAAGGACCTGTTTCACAGCAATTTATAGTTTCCAGTAGAGTAATACTCAATAGTAATAGTACTACTACAATTTGTGATTACATAAAGAATATTTGAGGAGATGGTTTCCCATAAGCCCTTGGCAGAGAGCTTTCTTTCATCAGATATCATCTTTCTGAAAGGGACTGATTTCTTTCCAGTAGTACCTTTTCAGAGTGAAGTCCTATTAGTTACATTTAGCTCCTAGGACTCTACATTTCTATGAAGAAACCAACTTGACTGATTTGCTTTTTCTTGTACTCTGCTATCAAATATCACCAATTTTTTTGCAAACAGCAATAACAATGTAAAACACTCGACACTTTAAACCAGAAAGCTCAAATCTAATGTTTTTCCTTTAAAAAAACCCCAAAACTTGAAAGCCACATCTGTAGATTGTCTTTTTTCCAGCAAAAAGCCATACATCATTGAAAATTCTGTCCATTCCCAGTCTTTAAAATTACTTCAAACGTCAGTAGCAGAGATATTATCCCATGTACTGTTCCAAATGGAAGCAACTCTATTCCACCCACCTATGTCCTTTCTTTAGTTTAATTGAATGGTTTAATTGTTTTCATTTCCTGCACTAAAATGGTGTGCAACATCCCAGCTCAGACTTACCCACCTTCTTTCATCAGCAGCGTGTTTCTGTGGAAATGTAAACCATTGCACTATGTGTATAAAATATTTTGTAATCTCAGGTGCTATAAGACACTGATCAAAAGCATTATTTAGACTCAATTTAATAGAGTGGGCAGGATCATCATCTGGGCTTTATGGCTTGCCAATGCTCCCAGTGACTCCAGCAAATGAACCTACTCAAGATTTATAAAGAAACCTTCAGCCTTTCACTTATTTAACATCCAAATAAATCAAACAGACACAGAAAATATTGATAAGATTTGTGCAGAAAAGTGAAAGAGCCAGAATTATTCTTGCCAGCCTTTGCCTACCAAACACATTAGGAAGTTATTTTACATCTAATATTAGACAGCAGAATTGGACCACTAGCTACAGTCTCCAGAAAGTCACTCAGCAGTCATGAGATGACGCAAGAATACATATGCTGTGCTAGGCTATCACTAAGTTTCACACAGGTTATCAGAGATGATGCTGGAGGACGGATGCTGCTGAGAGCAATGAATTTTGCCTGTAGAAGGAGGGAAGTTGCTCCAATCAAGCATACCCTGCAATTGCTACCACGATTTTGAAAAGGTCCCTTCAGTGTTTCAGGAGTCGTAGAGATGATGGGCTGGGGGCAGAGAAAATAGCTCATTAACTGTTTCTCTCTAGTGTATACCAAAAAATAGTTTCTAATTGAAAATTATCCCAGCTACAGAGAAAATTATCTGAAAATAGCTCCTACTTCTTTTACTAGCTTCCCCCCACACCCCTCCCCATATCTTCAAATTTCTTGGCTTTAAGACTTCCCACACTTCTCTTTCTGCTTCCCCCTCTCCCACCTCTCACCTCCTCCCTCTCCAATCTGTCTTCCCCGCCTCCCTTGGCAGGCTCTTTAGCTTTAATTCAATAGTTAAAAGGCTGAATCAAAACTTGTATAACGGGCTTGAACCAACTTTTATTCATGTCAGAAAAGAAGAGGCTAAGAACAGCCCAGATTTGATTTTGCATCCACGGGAGTGAGCACAGTGACCTACCAATATTTCCCCCTTTACATGGATATGTTATTTGCCAGGTGTTAAATATTACCTGCATAGTCAAGAGCAGCAGTAGGGGAATTTCAGTGACAGGTATGAAGCACCACAGGGCTGTTCCTTAGGCCCTTCTCATCTGAGACATTTCACTAATGCTGTCATCTGAAACATAAAACCTAGAAGCTGCTTTAGCTTTAGTGGAAAGCAAATTTCAGGAAGGAAAAAAAAAAAAACAGAAAAAGGTAAGGAAATTAGACAGATAGAAGTATGAAAAAGTGGAGAAAGAATGCCCAGTTTTTTTCTTTTTATCCTAAGCAGCTCTAATTCAGTTTAAATAAGAGCGGAACATGCAGATAGGCATTATGAGAAGTCTGCCATGCAGGGGCGAGCAGAAAGCACCTTGATTAGCCTGATAAAAATGATGATGTGTGCTATGACTGCTGAACCTAATTGTAAAGAATGAGCACAAGTCAGGGAGAAAATTCACCAGTGCTAGTAGACAGTACTAACACAAAACCAAGTATAAACATGCTGTTGGTCAGCTTCAACACCCTGAATAATTCATATTATGCTGAGACCAGTAAGAGAGTCTCTATAACCCGGTAACCCCAATGCCTGATCCAGCAGCTGGATTGTCATAGGATGATCACAACCTGATATTGATCAGGACTCAAATAATTGGGTATAATGAGGTTCAGGTATCAGAATAATGCAAACAAGAATCAGCAGGTGATGACAGAGCAATGTCTGAAACTGCTGGAAACTTTTAGATACCACTGTGGTTGATTTTATTTTTGCCCTTGCTATAAACCAGTATGAAGATAAGGAAGAAGTTCTTTATTCTGCTAGTGGCTTTGCACTGTAACAGATTACCCAGAGAGGTTGTGGGGTCTCCCTCAGTGAAGACATTTAAGAACCATCTGGACACAATTCAGTGCCATGTCCTCTATGACAACTCTTCTTGAGGCAGGGAGGTTGCATCAAATGGTTAACTTTAGTAATTTCCAGCCTGAACCATTCTGTTCAGGCTAGAAGATTCTAGAAGATTTTGGGTAGAAAAAGGGAGAAACCAATTTTACTTACTTGGGAGAATTGCATTGTTTTTAGCTTAAAAATTAAAAAAAAAAAAAGGAAATAAATCATGCTTTATACAGCAAATAAAAGGAACAAAACCACTACACAGATTTTTCACCATGCTATGGAGAGAAGAATCAGGCTGATTTTTTGTCAAAGGTCAGCATCACACCATTTGAGTTTCAGGTAATCTAAAAAAAGAATAAAGTTACATATTATATGTGTTGGAGCCCAGGTGATTGTTTTCATTAAACTATTTCCTTTAAGGTAAAAGGTAAAATTAGGAATACAGACTATATGAATTTATTCTGTCTGTTCTTGGTTTTGTTGGGTTTTTTCCCCCAGCAATTTAAGGGTTTTAAGATAAATCAGCCATAGTGTATTGCTTGAGAAAAAACCCTCAGATCTCAGATATAACTTTTAAAGAGAAATTCTAATTTTTTTAAAATTAATCCTAGGACTTTAAAATCTGAAAAGCATGGGGGAGGTGCACACATATCTTCACATGCACTAAAGCCAGATACTTGTACAAGGGCTAAATTTTAGCTGTAAGTGAGACTTACAAGGACCTTCCATCTTCTGGGAAATAAGACACACACCACAGCAGCAATGCCACACATCTCTCAGATCCTCACCACACACAGCCATGTGTGTTTTGCATACAAAATATTCAAATTACACATACTTTAAAAAGCAGATTAAAGTTTTTACCAAGTTGCAATCAGTGTCACAACTATTGCATATTTAGACTTTTCTTTTTGTTTGGATTTTTATACCAATTCATCCTTGCTGCGTGTAGTGACAATATACATAACAAACCTATTATTTCTTTGTGATAGGAGAAAATAAAACAACTACAGCAATCAGAAAATACTTACATTAGTTCCCATCACCCAAAAAACAATACTTTTTTTTTCCTGAGACTTATTTTTTAGGAGCACTTTCCCCCGATTTCTTCTTAAAACATAGGAAAAAACCAAAAGTTTTCCATCAATTTTTAACTACTTATTGGCAACTTAATAAAAAAAGAAACAAAAGAAAGCAAAGACTGTGAATACATCCTGTTATTACAAGGGGGTTTTTTATTGCAAAGAAAAAGCTAAAAGTTGCATTCATTTCATCTCCTTCTCCCATGTTTTCATTTCCCCTTGTACATACATATCCACCCTACACATAGTGCGTGCATATGGGACATTGGAATTAGTATTAGCTCAGTGTGGAAGCTTTGATATGTGATACTTTGCAGAGCTGCCAGCAGAATGACAGTCTACTTACTGCAATGCAAAGACTATTCTTCCTCTATTCAGCTCACTTCCAATAGTCTTATATCAGTGTCACAAAGAAGATTGTGCCTTCCAAAAGAAGAACTTGCACCCCTCAGGGTTAGTTCTTTCTCCCAGAGGATTGAATGTCAGTTCTGAAACTTTTTAGAATTTTTATCAGATGAAAATAAGCATTAAATGCAATAAAATGAAGTGAAAAAAACCTGGCCAAAATATAATAAGTAGATAGACTAGAATTCATGTTTCTAGTACATTGTTTCCAGAGGTGAGAACTTGGTTTTTACAGCATGGTGATTTTTTTGTAGGAGTGAAGTTGGGACTTCTTTGAACATATAAAGAATATTTCATTCAAACGTACAGGTTGCAGCAGTTAAATATAAACAGCTTTCTCCTAGAAAATTCATTGCAGTGTACTGTTCTATGAGATAGATTTGTTGCATTTGAAAGTATAAATGGTACTACATATGGCCACCAGAAGACCATGAGAAATACCTCAGAAGATAACACATCTCTTAGTACCTGTGTCTCCATTCTGGTACCAGCACCCATGGCAAGCATAATTTTCCTTTGAGTGGGTTTGTGGATCCAAGGAGAGAAGGTGCCACATAATTTGCCAAACATATTCTTGCTGAGGTTACAGGACCATGCTAGGTGCTATGAAAAAAAAAAAAAAAAAGCCATCTGGAAGATTTACAGAAAGACCAAACAGGATGGATAAGTAACTTCCTATAGTGATATAGCAATATAGTGGTAGAGACAAGAACAAAGCAAAGGTCCTCAATCTTAGACTAGCAGTTCCTTCTTGCCCACTCTATTTCCCACCATGCTATTAGCTGTATTTCTGAGGACTAATTTTTAAGGCTGTACCACCTGTAAGTGTGGGAACATTTTGTGTGGAGGAGTGCTGCTAAAAGGCTATTTAAAAGAACAAAAATACCATATGCTTCCTGGATTAATTTTGAAGCCTCATTAAGGTCAAATAAAAGACTCAGATACACTACTGGCTTGGCGTGTATTTTCGCTCGATCACCACTTGGCGTGTACCACCACTCGAGAGAGAGGTGATATTTTTGTAAACAAAGCTGCTAATTTAACCCAGTCCTGAATACACTTATGTGTAAATATTCTAAGATGCAATGTTGCTGTACCTTGGGAGAAGAAATGCCAAATAGATGCTAAGTTTACTAATCCTAAATAATGATGGCCCTTCATTTATGAACACAACAGACAATAAAGAAAATTTGTATTATCTAGCAACTCCAAAGCTGTTTCCCACCAAACTAGCAGCCAGGTCTACAAACTGGTAATCCAAATCTGATACAGAGGCTGTGTCAGAAAGGGTGTGTAATATTTTTCCTGTTAACAGAAAATTATGTTTTAAATAAGGTTAGAACCTTCAAATACTGTCATGTTATTCTTACTACTAGGATTAAATAAAATACTTCAGAAGCAAAGGCTGAGAATCTACCCTGAAATATTCCAGTGATACCAAATTTAGTTTCAATATCCATGAATATTTTAAAAAAAGTAATAAATTAACTACTTCCATATAAAATCTAAATGCATTATTCTACCCCAGTATTGGTTCTGTAAATAAAATAGTATTGATGTTAGTGAACATATAGTAGATTTTTTCAGACTGAAAAATATTTGCTTTCAAATTGCCAGCCGAAGACCTACGAATCCATTCTGAAAGTTCTGACATTTATTTTCATGTTAACAAAGCTTTTCTTTTTTTAATTTCAGTTACCAATCAACAGAAAAAAGGTAAGAAAAATCATTATTTCTAATGTGACAGAATGAACTGTTTTGTATAACCTTACCTTGAAACTAATATATTGATTATTTGAATAACAACCTCTGCAGAAATTTCATTTAATCCTACAGTTCTCAGAATCTTATTTGATGCAAAGAGAGAAGTAAGGACGGGCACATTTGATCAAACCAAAAGTATTTCTTCCTCTTTATTGACTGAAAACTTGTATTCATAATTTGATTTCTAATAGGCAACTGAATCCAACCCATCTTAATTTAAAATCATCTTTAAAATGTACATTTTCAATTTTTCAATGTAATAATTACAATACCAAAGGGCGAAGGCTGGCAGGTTATATAAATAAATTTGATATTAGGGGAAAAAGCAGATGGACAAAATAATAAATACAGCTGTTCAGCTTTTCCAACTTCCAGGTTTATGCCTCTATTCACAATTTTTTAATGAACATATTTCCTTAAAAAAAAAATCCATGCAAACCCAGTTTTCAGTCCTAAACCAGACCTTCCTTTCAGTCTAAAGAATGTTGAGCGACAAAAATCTTTACCTTAAAAAAAACCAATGAGTAACAAATGTGAAACTTTCCAAAGGGGTATCTCGATTTCCTACATTGTTTATAGATCCTTCTCTTTACTTCTAAATTTTTCTGTATTTTTTCCCTATCTAATTACTTCAACTGATCTTAATTTAGGATATGCCCATTTGCTGCCAGAATTTGTACCAACATGTCAAAGCTATGCTACTTTAGTCACAGAATAATAATTTCACTTAAACTGAAGAAGAAGAAAAGAAGAAGAAGAAGAAGAAGAAGAAGAAGAAGAAGAAGAAGAAGAAGAAGAAGAAGAAGAAATTACATCCCTCTAAAGTCTCCTAAGATGCAATTTAGAGTATGTTAGGACACATTTGGAGGAATTCTCAACCACTAGAAAAAAATAACTACTTTCATAAGCCTAAGTTTAAAAACATCTAAATATACTTCGTTTGCAGTTAGGAATGTACTAGCAGTAGGAGTTGTGGCAGGTAACCATTCTATGATGGCAAAATCCCAATTCAACCTCATTACACCTAGCACTTGTGTAAAATTTCCCACTTAAATGTCTTTGATGAAAGATCCTGCCTGGAAAGGCCACAATATCTTTTCTAGTATTTCTCTTTTCTGCCATCCCAGTCCTAATAAATAATTACAATTTTTGCAGTTTAAATGCTTATTTTTTTATCTGCTCCTTGGGCACAGAGCAGCTTTGTTAACCTTCTCACTGCAAAACTGGTGAATTGTTAAACCTTTTGCTACGGTAATATTGTTCAAAGTTACATAAGCCCAAACAACTCAGCCTTCCTAGCAGATCATATTTTCTGGATCCCTAATCACTGTCATACAGCCATATTAATAGCTGAAAGTCTGAATCCAGACTTCATGGAGAAAGGCACAAATAATTGCACTTTTCTTTCCCTATAATATCATCAGACATAATAGAATGTTTTCTTCCTCTTTTATAGACAAGTTTTCCTTCAGCAGAGATTTGAATTTTTTGTCCTTTTTTCTTTCTTTTTTTTCTGTAACACAATAATGCAGGCAACTCATTCCAGTGGCAAAGGACCACACAGCCCTGTATCATTCAGACAGAAGGCATGTACAGATATTTAGCCTCACCCAAATATAGGTGTTTGTACTTGGTCTTGTTGCATTGCATTAACAGTAGTCTTGGCATCATCTTTGTCAAGACTCTTTTTGTTTCTGAATTCCAGCCTGCAGGACCTCAACCTCCCATGTTATGCATAGGGCTAAAAAGACCACAATGCATGGTCATCCAGGATTTCAGAGTTTCTGTTAATGACAGATCAAGAATGATCCTTACAGAAAATAATTTTGACAGAAATAATTTGAAACAGCTTTGAGCATCATTTTGCAAATAGATTTTTCTTTTTGTCTTATGCTTTAATTTAGATAGATTTTAAGGAACTGTCAAAACCCTTACTATGTTAATAATATACATCTATGGCAATTACCATGACTCTAAGTGCCATTCCTCTAACCAAATAATTGGTTATCTTATTATGGAACAGGAAATCAGGGAGAAAAATACCTGATTCCAAATTATTTGTTAAATTAGTAATCTGAAATTATTTTTTTCCTATAAAACTGAAGAGAAACAAATTTTAAGAAAAAAATTGCTTCCAACAATATGTGCACTCTTTTTGTACCAAGTATTACTGTGTTATCTGCAATTTTGAGGAACCAGAAAAGTGCTGATGACATCACCACAAGAAGAGATATACAAAAGAAACACTCAAAATGTACATAAAAAGGTACAGAATAAATTTTAAAAGAACATGAATGTTACTAATTGAGCATGTTCCAACAAATGTAGGACAAGCTTATGGTAATGGGTGGTTGACAGTAGGGAAAAGAGAGGTGAGCAAACAATTTGAAGGCCACACATCAAACAAAAGCAGAACACACTACCACAGCATGAACAGGCAATGCCTCACAGGAATTATTTTGTTCTCTGTATGTACCTAAGACAATGAATAAATACATGGAGAAGAGAACAATAATAATTTCAAAGCTAAAAACGAAAATTAAAAAGAGCAAAAGCACAACATAGCTTGTGACACTCTGATGAGCTGATCAATCAGTACAGTAGTAAAAGAAAAATAAATTCATATGCAAAAATTTGCTAAAAGGGCAAACAAAAAATATATATTTAAAGCACAATTAACACATATTTTGGTATTGCCTTCATATTTCTTTTTTGATGAAAAGTAAGAGAACATGAGGCAAGGACTAATTACCTGTTCTTTTTAGGCAAATCCCAAAGCCATTATCAGGTCTTGTTGAATTTAATCTTGATCAGCCTTTAAAAGAGTGGGTGAGAATATTGTGTTTCCCATCCACATACCTGCCCAGCAGCACAGGAAGTCACAGGGCACACTTAGCTGTTATGTACATATAGAATCTCTTATAGTAATGGATTTGGGGGCTGTTCAGGAGGTTCTGTGAATAAAAACCAGGCACAGTCTTGACTACATTTTGAGTGCAACAGCAGAGCTTCATCAGTGAACAGTAGGAGTCCCATCAGCCTATTCCAAGAACACACAGTTTTCCCCTTCCATCCTCTGTTTGATGTAAACCATACTACTTTAATGCCAGTGTTGATCTTAATACTGCTTTGGACATTGACCTGTAATTTTTGCAAGAAAGTCTTTTCACTTCTCTGGAGCTACATAAATAATTGACAGCAATTATTTATGGCTGCTTCACCTGCACAAAAAGTGAAGACAGTGATTTATCACCAGAAGTAGAAAATTACTGAAGACACTACTTCATCCAAGCTCTTCAAAAGGATGTTTCTGTATCCTTTTCTGTTGTGTTATTCTGTTTTTTCAAAGTATGTCTATTGAATGGCACTTTCTGCAGCAAAAATATTTCATTAATTTTCAGAGATTTTCAGAGGTAAAAGCAGCAGCTAGGGTGCCAATATCAATATGCTGCTGTTCATAATTCCTGCTTTTAACAATCAGCATAGTTCAGAGTTTGGAATGATGCTTCTTTTACTTGGTGATCTCAAAGGCCTTTTCCAACCTAGTTCATTCTGTGATTCTGTGTTTCTGTCATTCTGTGATTCTCATTTTACTTATGAGAAATGCCAATTCTAAAGACACCACAGCATCTCACTTTTATTCACACAACCCCATTCCAGACATGAGCATTTATTACGCAGGTGACCAAGTGCTTACCAGCACTTTCTTCTATGTCTGCATAGTCTAATGCAAGGAGATGTTGTCTACAATTTTCTCTTGCCACAACATATTGCAAGTCATACTTGGTTGGAATGACAGCTGAGTTTTAATTAAGAAAAATAATCCAACACCCTGTGCTGAAAGAATAAACCAGCATCTATAGGTGGTCAAGATTCTAATTTCCAGGCACTCTTGCCTTTTTTGTCAACTCCTGACCAGACAGATCTTGTAACCACTGGTATGGCTGGCATGTCTATCAGGGCAACTGACACTTGAGATTGAAGAATTCCAAGTTTTCTTAGTAATTTAGACCCAAAAAATGTGTATTGTCGCCACAAATACAACAAAAGAAAAATATATTACTCTCCTGAACTATTTCCTGTATGTTAATTTTGAGAAATGCTTGGAATCCTCCAGTATTAAAGGCTAACAAAAGATAGATACAAAGTTATTTTAATTACTAGGAATGGAGAAAAAAAAAAAAAAAACAACCTTTGATATCTTTAAGGGTTGGGTAGTGCTTTTTCTTTTCTTAAGCAAAATATCTGCGTTGGTGTAAGGCAGATTTTCCAGGCTTCAACAAACCAGATGGCCATCCAAAATTGTGATATGAAATTTTTATAGGAAGCTAAGAGCTGAACCCATCTATGGGAGAGATTTTTCAGAGATTCCAAACTTTTAAAAATAAATATTACAGCAAGATCTTATGTATCTACATTTGAACTGCAATGAGTCAATAAATAACTGCAGTGATAATTACCTAAATTCTATATTTAGAAGGAACAGAACACATGTAATAAACAATAGCACATTGTGATATTAATGAAGCACTTGCTTCCTCTAAATGCAGAAATTCAGCAATTATCACCAGAATTGGCATGTATAAAGGTGCTGGTGACAATTTTAAAAAGGCATATTGCTTATATGATAGACCAGAATGCATGCTTTGGACCTAGTGCATTCTGTTATGAAGGATTCAGTGTCACAGTCCCACACTGAGCCAAGCTTATGCTCAGCACAGCATTGGCTCTGGTGGAGAAGAAGAGGTGACTGCAAACCTTCCTTCTGCTTGCCCCAGCTATGAGTTGGCCAGAGGCCAAATCAGCCATCAGCACAAACTAGATCTGCTAAAAAGATGTTCTGCTTTACACCAGCAGGTTTGGACCCCTGAGGAGCACACCACTCAGGCATCAGAGCATGTATTGATCTACAAACCTTTCCCATCAAACCTCTTTTCCTTGCTAAAAGGTGTCTCTGTGATGCTCTCAGGCATTTCCCCCACACAATTTAAACCCTGTCAGAAAAGCTGGCAGGGCTGGACACACCAAGCTGAAACGTCTCTCAGGCACAGGACCTGCCCTCTTGAGCTTTAGGGTTACTCTTAGTAATTCTCTTTGAGGACGAAGATTTGGTCTGAAGACCTGCTGTCAAAGAAATACTTCCAGGCTGCTTGCTTTTTCAGACCTGCATCACTAGCCTCATGTGCACACAGAGGCAAGCTGCTTTGATGCCTGCACACTGCATTGTGCCTCTCCAGCCTGCCTTTTTGTCCTTAACTCTATCCATCTTTTTTTTCTGGGTGAAAAATATCCTGTTTACTTTTTTCCTTAGATTTTTTCATGCCATGTGGTTTCCTACCACCCTCAAAGAAAGAAAATAAACTTCACCGAACATAGGAAAGTGATCATTTACGCCCAGCTTAACTGCAGGGTTTGAGTTTTGGCTTTCAACTGTATTACATGCCAAGAAAAGTCAGCCACAGAGCAGAGATCTCAGTCAATGGATGACATCTTCTCTAATTCTCTGAGCAATGATGGCTTCATACTCATACTTCTTCACATTATACTTGCTGTACAGAAAGCACTGCTGAACTGCTGAATTGCTGAACAATTCCTTTACTGGGTACTATCTGGCCAAGGAATCTGCAGCACAGCCTGCAGTGATCAGAAGGGTCTCCTTGTGTTTGGGAACTTGGCATGGGTTATAAAGGGAAATTAATTACTGAAAGGAAAGTGTAGCCATTTTCCAAATTACAGAATTCAGTTGTTTTGTTCATTCACCAGAATCCTGAATATGTATACTCTGCAATAGAGGTGTAAGTGCTTACTGTGACTGCTTCTCTCAGTGCATCCTGAAAGATGAACTTCTGGAGCTCTGCACACCGCCTGCACTCGCACAGATGTATACAGCCCTGATGGAGAGCATCAGAAGTCAGTCATGCTTCTTCAAACTCCCACCTCTGCCTCAGGAAGTATTGCTGGAAGTTGACTCCTATAGCTTCAGGGACATATTCGCAGGCAGATGCTTCCAGTCTCAGGGAGATGACAACCATCACACAGTGCCAGGGTGGGAAGACAATTGCAATATTTTGGAGCATTATGTCACTGAACATACATAAGATCACATGGAGAAGATAACATGCAAGGAAGAATTCAAATACCAGCCACATAAAAAAAGGAGATGAATAAAAGGACTGCAGCTCATGTTTCCGTTTTCTAAGAGGTGATGCTTCCAGAGGACACAGGGTGCAGAAAGCTCTCCATAGGAATCAACAGAGTGTCATGGTTTAACTCCAGATAGTAACCAAGTCCCACACAGCTGCTCATTCAGTGTTTCACCAGAGGGATCAGGGATAAAACCTGGAAGGGTACAAGACAGAAAACACCCGGGTTGAGATGAACACTGTTCAGTAGAGAAAACAAAACCCATACAAAATAAAAACAGGAATTAACTTGCTGCTTCCCAGAGGAAGGAGGCTGTTCAGCCATCTCCAGGAGAGCAGGGCCCTATTACATGTAGTGGTTACTAGGGAAAAAAAGCATCATCATTCCAAATGTCCCCCATAGTGCTTTCTTCCTTACCTCACTTTATATATCGAGCATGATGTTACATGGTTTGGAATATCCCTTTGATCAGCTGGAGTCACCTGTCCCTGATATGTCTGATTCCAGCCTCCCAGGCACTTCCAACCTCCTCACCAGCATGACAAGTATATGAGAAGCAGAAAAGGCCTTGGTTCTGTGGAAGACCTGCTCAGCAATAACAAAAACGTCTCTACATTATCAGTCCTTTGTTCAACACAAATCCAAAACACAGCAACACAGCCACTGTGAAGAAAATTAACCCTACCCCAGATAAAACCAGAAAAAGAGAAAGCCTAAGTAGATTTTTAAGAGGAGCAATTGCATTATTTTTTACAGAAACTTGCAGAGATGATAGCATGCATGATTACATTCACATCACTGGGACTCTAAATATACTGATCTAAATGTCTGTTAACATAAACTACTTATAACTGACCCTACAGAATTAGAACTCAGAAGCTTGCAAGGTCAGTAAGCTGATTTATTCAGCAGTTGTGCTGACTCTTATATCTCTACTACCACCATATCATGTCCTCCTCCACAAAGGGCCAAAGACACGATAGTGAAAAAAGTTGCCACAAGAATCATAGAATCATTAAGATTGGAAAAGAGTTCCAAAATCATCAAGTCCAACCTTTGACCACATACCACCATGCCCACTGAACCATATCATAAAGTGCCACATTCATTCACCAGGGATGGTAACTCTACCCCTGGGGACCCTGTTCCAGTGCTGACCACCTTTTCAGTGAAGAAATTTTTCCTGATATCCAAGTGCAGCCTCTCCCAGTGCAACTTGTCCTATCAGGAGTTGTGTAGGAGAAAACACTGAACCTCACCTTGCTACAACTTTCTTTAAGGTAGGTGTAGAGGGCAATAAGGTCTCCTCTGAGCCTTCTTTTCTCCAAGCTAAAAAACCCTGTCTGCAAGGACAGGTGAGATAATACCTCTCAGCCTACCTATCCATTGGATGTCTTTCTAACTTGAAAAAAGTAGTTGAAATTCCCAAACACTAAGCTGGGAGCTCTTATCACAGCAACCAGAAAGGGACTCCTCCTCTCACTCTAGGATGAGTCTCTCTATCTGTTTCCAAATAAAACTTGAATACTTTTTTTCTTCCCATCAGTTATTTGAACTCTTGAAAGTCATGTACTATGTGGCATCTTGGTCAAATAACCTAATAAACAGAGGAATTGCTGCATCTGCGAAAACATACACTTCCCCTGTGCCTGTCTGTGCTGGGCTGTAATGACAAAATACCTGCTGCAGGGGCATGTATCCCAACTATGAGCACTGGGATGTATTGAATATACATAGGCACTGCTCAGCAAGTGTGCAATCTAACTGCTCCACTCGGCTCTTCTCAAGATGCTCTTTGCTCACACAAGTTCTTGTTGTGTTTTCTACTTAGCAGTGGAAAGCACCGCACGATGACTCTCTACGAAAACATGTAGTTATAAATGAGCACACCAACTGGTTCTCGACATGGAACAGAACAATTGGGTGGTGGAATGCACTGGGAAATTCCATTCTGCACCTTTTGTTCCAAGTCTGCTAATGTATTTTCCATGAGAATTTCTTCTGCAATGGAAAAAAATATTTTAGGCAAACAACTTATTTATTATTAGAATGGCAGGCAGAAAGGGGAGTATAACAGAATTTTAAACAGAGACATTCTGTGAGAAAGATATTTTAAAATGCAGAAATATGTTTCAACAGTAGCCATATTTGATAAGAACTGACCCTTCAAGGCCTCACAGTCAAGATCTTCTGAACTGCATTCAGATTAGCTGAACCACAGTCTGCAGCACTGTTACATGTATACAAGGTTGTAGAATCAAGTCTCTAGTACTGGGTATGGGACAAAACTGCCTTAAGGATTTTTTTCACAATCAAATGCACTGTCCCTATGAAGATGGAGCCAATTACCTAGACTGATCCAAAACTAAAATGGACACCACAACTCCTGAAGCAGCCCTCCAGAATTGTCTAACAGTTGTTCAGCATCCTACCTATGAAAATGAAGCACAGGATGCAGGGATAAAAAAATAGGAGAATTGGTGAAATAAAAGGAGTAATTATGCAGCTGAAATGAAGTAGAGGAGGAGGGGTTGAAATGGAGATGAACACACACATAAAAGAAGTGTTCAGACCTAATTCTGCAGCTAAAATACTGCCATTCCATGTGTTTTTCAAAACAGCCCTCTTGTAACAGATAATCCATGACATTTCTCTCTTAATCCTCTCAGCATGCCTAAGCAGCACTGCAGTCTATTGACTGAATTGCTGCAAAACTGACCATAATTCCAATATCAACACCCTGCTACCTACAGCAGCCATAACCTCTGTAAAATAAAGTCTGCACACATAACAACATGCACAGGAGAATTACATTTTAAATAGCAACAGCTCTGTAAACCTTCTATATGTTTACACATAGAAGGTTTTAAACATATCTTGTCTGCAAGAAGTGCATAACTGAGGGTTACAAAACATCTTTTAGCCTTTTCTCAGTATTTGTGATGTAGTTTTTTCCTCTGGCTATTTTCCTAAGGCACAATCTGTTTTTAAGCTATGCAAACAACAACAGTTTTTGCCTTTTCATTCAGGGGAAGCAAGGCTTATAATGGCTGGAAAGGCACCTGAAGGGAGCATCATTGGGCCTGTCTCTTCTGCAGTGGCATAGTGGTTTTGCTATACGGACAGCCAAATGAAACAACTGTATTAATAAACACAGTTCTATGCAATGCTCATTCTGAACATGTGACTTAGGAGTGAAAATAAAAGGAGTGTACACTGCCCATAATTTATATTCTTGTGCTCACTCTGCTATACCCCAACCACATATCCTTCTCCAGCAATCTTGTGTCTTGTTTACCTTGCAGATTCAGCAAACATATACATAGCTGAATTCTTGTGCAAAACTTAATTTATGGTCACCAAATTCAGTTTTAATGAAAATTTTCCCAAAATATCAAGTGTTTTTTGATTTTCTAAGAGCAGTTTCCAAGAGCAGAAAGAAAGAAAAAAACCAAAACCTTACTTCTTCGGAATGTCACAAATACTATGTTTTCCTCCAAATTTGGACATAACAGCTCATAGCATCAGCTTGCATGGAAAAGGCTACCTATATCTTTAGCACAGCTACAGCCTTGGAAAAATCACTTCATCTTTCCAGCTGCAGGTTAGGCAGGCAGATTTTAAGGGAGGTACAATTAAGGAGTCAATGTCTAATATCTTAAACTGCTGTCTTGCAGGGTGAGTAACCTGCCAAGGACTGGAGAAGATAGTTACTTGCCATTGCCTAAGGTCACACAGCATTTAAAATTTTGATTAAATAATGTAGTAAATGCTGAACAGCAGCTCTTGTCTGTTGTGTTGCCATGTTCATGGTCACACAGCCATGGATAGTACATTGAGGTCCAATCAGGATCTTGCTTTCTTGATAGTATGTGGGCTTAAGACACTGTTTTTCCCCAAAAAAGTCAAAATTAGATGAAGATTAAAGTTAATCAGAGATTTTCCTCATCAAGAGTAGCTTATCCATAGCAAAACCCCCATCTTTTCCTTCTGATTATATTTCTTATGTAGACTATCACTTTTTTTTTTTTGGAGGGGGGGAAGAGAGGAAGAGGAGTACAGGAAAAAATGACAAACAGGAATTCCACAGGTTCCATACAATTCAGGTTGGTTATACCATCTTCCAAGCAGCACAGCTCAGTCTGTTCTGAAAAGGAAGGATCTCCTCAGACCCTCTCTGCTCTGTCCCACAATCACTGCCATGTCTCTTTTTTCTGACCTGAGCCTTTATCTGAGCAATTCAGCTCACAAAAGATGCAGAAAGTTATCATTCTGCATTTTTCCAGCAGGACACTGGGTTGAGATTACCCTGAGGAGAGTGGTAATACAAAGTTCCAGAATAGGGAACTTGGGGATTTCATTCAACAGCAATATTCAAGCTGAGCAACATGTCTCATTGTCACATACCCATCTATCCCCCAAAAAAGATTTCTGAGGGTTTGGTTTTTTTTGTCAGTAATACTTGCACAGGTGGACAATATCTTTACATAAGCTATCAAGAGGACTATGTCCTCACTCACAAAAGGGCTCCACTGACAGTTTTGAAGACAGGCAGGGAGTGAACCTATTTAAGCCACCAGCACCTTGGCTGACTTCTGAAGCCCCAGGAGTTCATTGACTATCAGGCGCACTGTGCTGGGTAAGATCAGGGAGCATATATATACCTGGTCCTCACCACATAACCACTGTGAGGCTGTCACACAATACAGTGCAGGCAACACCTTGGATCAGAAAACAAAATCCTCTTCATCTACTAAGACAGATGTCAGGCTAAGGAAGTGCCTGGTAAACTGAGCTCATGGAAGAGGAAGTCTGACTTTTCTTAGAGCTTCCTTGCAATCATCTGCAGGATTGTCCATTGCCCTTCATTCAGCAAGGACTAAATTACTCTAAACCCTAATTTGACAAATCCCTAGTTGTTACATGCATACCTTAAAAGAGCAAGCAAAGAAAACAAACCCAGAAGTTAGAAAGGGGCTAGGGAGAGATCCTTGGAAATAATATGCCTATTTTTCTCCTATCTAAGTAGGGTTATAGCTGCAGAGATAAAAAACAGCAAAAGACTTAGCAATAATTATCACATATTGGATGTGGCTAGGTTTCATTCAGGAAAAGTGCAACAACTTTGGGTTGCAAAGCACAGAAACAGATTTGCACAGAATTAAAATTATGTTCAATATGAATAACAAAGGAGTTAAAGGAAGAAAAAACCTAAACTTTCCGGCTAAACTTGAACCATAAATTAGTATTTTAAATATATTTAAAAGAAAAATTAATTCTAGAAAATCTATAGAATTTTGAGACTGGTGTTTTAGCAGAGTGTCAAACACCCAAGAATTGCAGAATCGCTGTACCAAAGGGGAATATCAAAAGAGCCATTCCTTTGGAGAAGAGTATGCCTCTCATGCATGGGGAAAACAGCATGCCATCTTTTAGCATCCACTCCAAGGCATGTAGTCATCTACAAGTTTTTCTTCAAAGGGAAGGATGACACACAAAAAAGTAGAAAAGCACAGGAAAAACTATTCCATTGGGATAGAGGTTTTGTTTCAGAACTGGCAGGATGACCTTCTCTGAAAGAAACCAGGGTTAAAGCCAGGAGCAACCTAAATCTTCCTTCCATCTCAGTACCTGTCTTATTATTTTTTCATGTTTCTTCTTACTTGTTGACTTGAATTTATCACCTTTTTCTTTTTTCTGTAGTTTGTTTGCTAGCTTATTCTGTAAGATGTCTAACAGCTTCTGTGCTGATATTATGGCATTTTTTGAATACTTAGTTCTTTTCTGATGCACAGAAATTTTGCATTTGTTTGATGTGTTGGTACTTAGACTGTTTGTCTTAAAACAAATCACAAATGTTTAATAAATAATATAGTTCAAAATAATTTAGCACAGAAAATTATTTGTAAATAAATTTTAGTAATATTACCTTAGGTAGAAACAAACATCTGAGGATGGATTTTTTCGTTCTGTAATGCCAGTTTTGTAATCACAGACAGGTTTTGGCGTTGATGTTCTTCCCCCTTCTGCTGCATAGAATACAAAAGCAATATTTAATTTTCTTAGACCTGGTGATCTAGGCAAAGACAGAAGAGATTCCCCTAGCCCGGCAGGGATTAAAGCACTGCACCCTTTTCTTTGCAACTCCTTAACAAATGCTTGTATGTACCACTAGTAAGCTAGGACATACCAGGTTTGTTCTGAACTAATGCCTGAAGCAGTAACCCTGGTTTCTTGACCCCTAAAGCTACTTCTACCTACAAGTCTGTTAGTTCAGCAAACTTTGAGGATCCCCATCCAAGTTCTGCTCACTCAGGATGAAGTGAATGTCCAAGCCTACATTTCTCTAATCAGCTGGAGATGTTCCATTCTCCAACTAAACTGTTAAACTGGAATTACCACAAATGGTGGGAATCAATAGACTGTGAATGAAGCAAAGAAACAAAAAAACCCACAAAAACTCAACCAAACAACCAAATGCAAAACCCACCAAAACAAAACAACAAAAACCCCCTAAACATCAAAACCCTTTTGGAAAGTGTTGCCACTTGAACCCAGTTTAAATATTTTAGCTTCTTGAACCAATACTAAAACAGGTGTGGAGAAAAAAGGGGTGGCTGAAAGGCAGATATCCTACTTTTCATCAGCACCATGAAGAAGAAAGCAGAAAAAATATTTAGCTTATCTTAGTAAAATTTAAGGTGGTTTTGTCTTTTAAAGTAACTCCAAACCAGAACTCCATGCAGTCTTTTATCCAGTTAATTGTCTCAGTGGGTAAGGATTAATTATATTATTCAGATTATACTTCACAAGGAGCATGAAATGCCTTTCTGTGCGGACATTATGTGGGGGGCCACATGTTTAATGGAGTCAGTGGTCAGAGACAGGGACAACACACACCCAGATGTCCATGTGGCAGCAGGGAGTGTTTTATTTTATGAACTCAGCCTTATATAGGGGGTTTTTAATGTCCTCATCTAAAACACTTATGGTCTGCTCTTAGCGCTGCCCAGGTCCCGGACCAGTGAGATGTATGCAGCTTAGGATGGAATGTAATTGGGTGAAGTCCCTGTCTGTATTCAAATCCATCCTATCATCGCTCTGACAGGGACTTGTTTATGGAACCGAGCTGGGTTTCTTATAGCCAAATTAATTGCCCAGTACAAGCAAGCTTGTATTGTGACATGCAGAAGCCTTCATTAAAATAAAGTAGCTACACCAGCAGTTACACTGTCCCTTCTGTGCTTTTGAGTCAGCTCTTTTGTTGAAGGCCTTATTCTAGTTTCATTCAGGAAAGCCAGAAAGTTACATGTAGAATGAGAATTGATTGCAACACCCAGAAACCCTGGTGCTGTTTACTTTCAAAGAGACTCTCAAACGTACCGTGCCTGGACTACTTTTGAAAGTGAAAGCAGGTCATTCAGTTTCTGACTCTCAGATGTATTTAATAAAATATACACGTTTAAATATCTTGGCTGTCAGTGCCTCTGAACCTATATTACATTACTAATGAAATTTAGATCACAAAATGCTAAAACTGCAATAGGATTACTGGGAAAATCGCACGTGGGAAAATCACATGTGGGGCTGAGATCCTAACCTTCTCCTGTGATTTGCCTCAGTTTATTTACAAGGAAGCATGTGTTATTCTGAACATGGTTTCTAGATTTTTGTTGTACAAAAGTGAAAAACTTATTCACATTAAGAGGAAAAAATTAAACAAAAAACCTGACGCATTTGAGTTGCCGACACAGTGAGAGTAAAATATCTTTCTGGTACTAGTTATTATGGGCTTTGTCCTTCATGCAGTCCTTCTCTCCTCCTTTTTCTCTTTCTTTTTTTATTATAACATAGTAATAATAGCAGCCCATCACCTGTACTGACAAGTCTGAGATTATTTACTTTCCTTCCCGTAGGAGGCTGCTTTCCCACGGGCTGTCCTTCTGCTGGGGTGACAGCAGAAATGAAGCACCCAAAGGGTTTATTCTTCTGCACCAGTTATACCCATGTAACTCCCCAGGACAGCATAATTAACTCTGTCCCATTAAAGCATTGTGGCAGCCCATCAACCCTGGTACTTGATAGATCTGTCCTAGTTACACACAGCACTATCCATCCTGTTTTGAGACAAAACTACAGTAAAGCTTGGAAATAATATCATTGAAATCAATGACTACTGAAGACTAAACTGTACATTTTAAACTTAAAGTCAAAATGCCAATGATACTTAAAGGTAGAAGCTAAACTGATTTTAAGGTGAAAACTCCAACTATTATCCTTTTCCCTGACACTTAATTTTACCAATTAACTTTTTAAAATGTTGCTATTACTAAAGGACATAGAGCAAAACTAAAAGCTTAGAAATGTATTTGGTTTTGAATATGAAATGTAACCTGTTTAACAACAAGCAACCTTTCATTTTTGGGATTCAAGATCTGCACATATTGCAGTGTCACCTCTCAGCATTCCCCACTGTGAACCTCAAGTTCATGGGAATGACCAATACTAATGATCCCTGAACTCTTTCCCACAGCCAAATGACAGCTGTGATTCTTTAGCCCCAGATTTCTTCCTTAGAGCTCATACAGCGGTAAATTTATGGCACTTCCTCTGAAGCATCCCATGCTGGTTTGGACATTTATCACCCAACCTTAACACCAGAAGATGCATTTTCCTCATAACTCATAGTCTAGTGCCTAATTCACAAGACTGTGGGTAGTAGGAAAATGCAGGTTTGTGTAGATTCTGAGAGATGACCAAAGCATTTATCTTATTACCATCTTCCTACAGTGGAGGTGGAATAACGGTGGAACTTCATGCAAACATGGTGGAACTCTGAAACGAGGGTTCAAGAAGCTTTGGGCATTTCTAAACCTGGATACTCTGCCGAATCTATTTCAGGTTTGAGACTTCTATACTGCCCACCTTAGAGCTCATAAGAAATATCTATATCGAAGAGTGTCTGCTGGCATGGAACCAGTAAAGTGCTGCAAAAGCTAAACAGGAATTATTCAGGTGTCATGAACCAAATCTGTGACAGTTAATCAAGACATTTCTGAGTAAATCCATGGCAGATTTAACATTTGCTATTTCCCTTATCACTCCATTATAATGCAAATAACACTAAGAATTTGGTCTTCCCATGTATAAAAATGATCTTTAAAGCCAGGATACATTTCTGAGTTTACTGCTCAATCTGTTATAGCTCATATGAAAAAAAAAAAAAAAAATCTGCACCAGATAAGCAATAATCCCTCCAGCAAGAATTCTTCAACACTTAAGAAGTGAAATGGAGCTCCCCTGTTTAGCTATAGTTGAAAGTAAAATCAGTGTGAAATTCTGACCAGAAACAACCTAATATTGTTCTGACTGTGGCTTGTTCTTGCAAAATAGGGTGATGCTTGGCCGCTGCAGGTTTTTACTTAGGTAGAGAGAAAGGCACTAATAGGAGAAACAGATTCCAGATTCAGATGTGGATTTCAAACTCCTTCTTTTCCCTCCCTAGTCTCAGTTTTTCCAAGCAGTATTTTATTTTTAAATGAGGACAAAACCCAGTGTCTTTAACTTCATAACTTTTTTGCTCAGAAACTCTAGCAGTGTGTGATAGTCTGGTTAAGAACTGTTTATCCTGCAGCCATGCCAGCAAAGTAGTGCACCCTTGATCTTTCCATATGAGCTGTTACACAGAGAGCAGGTTTCACAGCAGGTTCCATGGCACAAAAGACATCATGATGTAGAAATAATGTCCCAAACAGCCAGACACATTCTCACTTCTACAAATGTCTGAGCAAACATCCGCATCTGGTATACTAATTTTTTTGGTTTTGTTGTTTCAAATAATTATGAGTATTAGATCTTGTACTGTGCCATTTAGAAGTGATTTCAGTGACTCAAGCAAAGAGTTCTTGCTTCAGATCTGGATGGAATTTGGTCACTGTATCAGCAGTGCATCTTCAGCATGTTCTGTATAGAATAGATTTGAAATCCAAGGGCTATTTTTTCATCACAATAGAAACAGCTAAGGATAAGCTATTCAAAGATGGCTACCAGAAAACCAGCATGTTTTTCAGAGTTCTGTGTAGCTGCATATTCAAATACCATTTTAATTTATACCAAGAAAACCTTTTTTTGTCCATTTTGAAATATCTCTGAAGTTCTCATTCAAAGTGTTGCTATTCCATCTGGGTAGTCAAAATGAGACAAGTAAATCCTGAGCAAACAAATCAGACTTTTGCACCTCACTCTGTAAAGACAAATATTAAAATTGCAAACAGTAGATAAATAGAAACATTCTAAAATGCAAATTAATTGTTACCATCAATGTAAGGCCAAGACAGTAAAGCGATCTCATTAAGAAGCTTTATGGAGGCCATAGATTTAATTATCAGGGGCAATTGTACAACTCGTTCTGACCTTCTAGCAGCATTTTTGGTTTGCACAGATGGGCCACAGTGCTGTCTCTTTCCTTCATCTATCTTTTCTCTTCCCCAGAACAGGCACATTACTGAAATCTCTAAGTATTCTGCTCAGCAAAGCTCTCACCCTTTCTTGTCAGTCTTGAATGCAGCAAGCTTTCTGCTGGCAGTAGAGGTGGAGACAATTTTCAAGTCTGTGAAAATCTTGTAAATTTCACTCCTTAATAATTATTATTCTGCAGTTAGCAAAGATTAAATGCAGCCTGTTCTCCCTGCTCATTTTCTGCTAGCAGCAGTAAGTGTCCTACATACTTAAACCATTTCTCGTGAATGTACGGGGTGGAGGACAAAGACAAAACTTAAACAGTTGGCATAATAAATAAGGAGTTTCAACTGTTTCACCAAGAATATATAACTTCTTTCACTCACCATGAAATAATGAAGTTTGGGTTCTGGTAAAGGATCTATACCATACTTGGCTATGTTAATTGTGCAAAGAAGGGCAATGAGTTGTGAGAAGACTGGACTTGTTTCCCTGAGAGGAAAAATGAAACTGCCCACAGAACACACACACACACAAAACAAAACAAAACAAAACAACCAACCAAATAAACAAACAAACAAACAAAATAACCAACCCAACAAAAAAACTAAACCAAACAAACAAACAAAAACCTATAAAAACACACAAATTGAAAAACAAACAAACAACAAACACTAAAAACAAGCCAACTACAGAGTATTCATAATTCCACAAAATAAGACTCTGAAAAATTTCTTCTATATAATTGTTCTTCACAGAAGTAAATTCACCCTGCTTGCTGGAATAATGTAATCTGGTTATTCCTTTGCATAATCAGTTTTCCGTAACCTGTATTTCTGTTCTCTCACCAAGTAAATGCATTAAAAGCATGTGTTGGCATTCAATCCTTGTAATACTTGCCTTGAAAATTTTAGGTATATCAGCTGTCAGAAAACATTTTCCACTCTATGCATCTGGCAAAAAAAAAAAAAAAAAAAAAAAAAAAAAAAGGAAATATTCTAAGTGTTGTGCCATCTTCAGAACTTTATTCCTTAAACAAAAATCTCGTGTCAGCAACACATATCTGAAGAGTGAAAACTTCTGCATCAAGTTCCTTACTGGTGATAAAGAACAAGAACAGTGGAAAGCACAACTTTCCTCTGCAACACTGTGTAAATGGATAAACTACCTGACTTGACCATTTCTGATGTATTAAAAAAAATCAGAGTACCTGTAAATATACTGCCACATAATGAATATATAGGATTTCTCAAATATCAGTTAAATACTTTTTATGTTAAGAGGGCCTGTCCTATATCTGCCATGACACCTTCCTTCATCTTTTCTGATCTATTTCTCAGCAAAGGTTAAAAGAAGGAGTTTCTACCTGGGCTCATGGCTTCTGACCCACACCACTCAGAAAGTTAGGGTGTCATTTAAGGTAATAATTTTTGCACAGAACCCAGTTTTGAACACTAGACTTGCTTTTAATGAACTTAAGTTTTAAAAACAATTTTCTTGACATTGATATATCCTTGTATTTAAACTACAGTGAAAATATTTCTGTATTTCCCAGCACTGATGTTTAATTTCTGTTTGAGACATCCTAACTACATTTTACTTTTCCTGATGCTGGGTGCCAGCCCTATATTGCCTAAGTTTCACACAGTGTGGTTGTGTTCACTGTTTTAATCTTAAATTACATACATTTTTTTGTCACTCCATGTGTTTCTAATTGGTTTCCCAACACCTGCAGTAATACAGCTGCTCTATTTGGCAGCTGCCAGTGCCCACAAATTCTTTTGTCTTCCTCTTTGACACTGTTCTAAGTGTTGTCTTTTGGCACTAACATGAAAACAGTTATAATCAGATGTAAAGTATAAAAAAAACTACAAGACATCTACATATAAGCTATTTCATATAAGAAATTGCAAGCAAAAGAACCACAACCAGAGAATAAATTTCCATGACATGATTGGTGGTGGAGAAGACAAAGGCAAAGGCAGGGCTGACCACAGCAGCCCTGTCTGAAAGCTCATCACACCTGCATCTAGGGCTGCCTGGCTTGGCTTAGGAGGTTGAGCGCTCTTCCTAAACCATTCTGTGTATTTCCTGACTGGATAATGGCCCACTGGAAGTTGTTGCTTTATGGTGGAAAATGTAAATATTCTAAACTACTCAGGTTCTTGCATAAATAGCCAAAGAGTATCCTTTTAAAGCAAGGGGATGAGCATAGCAAGATTCTTCTCAAACTGCCTGCAAACGAGGACCAGTGAAATGCAGTGTGGGAACCAAATAGGGAAAGGGCTGTGTTATTTTTACTGCACATGCAGAGCAAATGGGTCTTCACTTTAGTTTCTCTGATCCCACACTGGGAAGGCATGAAACTGAAAAGCACAGTGCTCATTTTATCTCTCACACAAGGATGAAGAGTGCAGCCAAACCCAGCACTGCCTGAACCTCTGATTTGAGGAGGTCTGTGTCTTTTAAAACCAGTCCCCAAACACATGAGAATCCTGAGTGCAGAAGTCCTCAGTTCATAGGTGCACTGGTCTGTGAGCACCAGTCTAGATCAAGGCTGGAAATTAGACTGCACCAAACAGGGCAGTTAAGCAGCGCTGCTCCTGTGTCTCTACCACCACGGTCTTGATTTACTGGGTTAAATAATCTAGTAGGTCTGTAATATGAGTTTCTGGTAGAAAGTGAATTACTATTTGCACATAGGAAAGAACAGAAAAAAGTAATGAGTGAGTCTCAATCTCATGTTCAGTTTTCGTAGAAGATCTTGCAAAACAGGTTAAAAACAGTCATGCAGGACAGAAAAATCTTTGCTTAATAAGACAAGGATACACAATCCACACACACAATCCTTGTGATGTTTTTACAGAGTTGAGCTTTATATGAGGGTAGGAAAAATCTTCTACACAATACGCTGTAGCAATATAAGTTTTCTATTTGCCAAATTAATTAAGAGAAGAGTTAGTGTAGGGCATGAAGAATTCATGATGAATCACACATGTTCATACAGACTTCATTTTAGTGTTTCAATTATACACATTGCTAACCGATGAACAGCAACATAGAATTTTCTGGTAATAAATATGAGATCTGTAGAAATTGATAAAACTAGTTCAGTAATTACTGAGCCATTATTGTCAGCCATCAGGAAAAAAGAAGTGGAAGGATGTCCTAGTTATTAAAGTTTAGTGTCAGCTCTGAAGAAATAAGTGTGAGGGGTATTTACGTACAGGCACAATACTTAGCACAAGTCCAAAAGGTGCATATGGATCCAATTAGGAGGTAAGGGAGAGTGGAACAATAGCTTAATGACTGGAGAACCAGACAGAGGGTTGGAAGATTTATGTTTGATTTTCACATCTATCACAGCTTTCCTGTGTGGTTTAAGTCAAGTTATTTCATCTCTTTATGCCTCAACTCCCTGTCTGAAATAACAGTAACATAATATGCAATACAGCCCTCACCCAGACTTTTGCTGCAATTAACTCCTTCTCTTACAGAGTTGTCTTCCAATATTACAATATTATGGGGAAATATCAAATATGCTACCATAATAAAAATAATTGCTAATCTGATTGTTCTTTTAAGTCATGAGGGGGCGGGGGGTGGCTGGGGAGGTGGGGAGGAGTGCAGGAAGCAAATTCTTCCTATTTAGGCACTTAGAATTTGACTTTGAGACCTTGAGAGAAAAAGAGACAAATTTCAGAATTTCAGGTCAAGAATAATTTCTAAACCACTGTTCTTAAAATATCATTTTGCACTCATACTTTCTAAGGAAAATTTCCTTTTTCTTTCTCCCAAATATGGTAAGAAGGAAGGCAATATTGTCCCTGACAGAGATGACAGCAGAGAGTGATGGATGAGAGTTTAGCTGCAAATTCAGCCAAATCCTTCGGTTTTGTTCCCATAGAAAGGCTACTTTACGGAAAATTAAAAATTTGCAAGAGTTGAGAACATCTACAGATGGCAGGGGTCTTATATTACAGCAGGTTTTTTTTTCTTTTACAGTAACAGCAGCTTGAAATCAAGTATAGGTGTTTATTTCTCTGGTAACCTATCCAAAGTTACTTATACTATCATAAATACATACACATGAAATAGGCTTCTGCTATAATTGCCTTTGACTGTGTTCATAATTACCTCTACCAGGATTACTGATCAAGAGCCCCACCTGAGAGAACAGCTGGAAATGGCTTCTTGTGCAACTTTCTAATGAACAATATCTACTTTACCTCCTTTTTGTCAGAGACCAACAAAGCACTTGGCTTCTATATCCCAAAAAAATATATTTTAGAAATTCATGTTGCCTTGATGAGAGGTTCTTTTTTCTTCAAGTAAAGCACTAGGATGCTTTACTAGGAGCAGCTCTAGCTAGGTATTTTCTTTATATTCTAACAGCAACAAAAAATACATGCTCTGACATTTTAGTGCACAAAATAATACTAAGGAAGGGATGAAGAGAAAGATAAAGAAGCCTCTCCATTTAACCTACAGGTTTACAACATTTTTTGAAATCTACATAGAAGACATGGAAACAAAGGCCATGAAGAAGAAAGAGATTATTTCCTGAAAGGATTTAGGCAGAAAAAAAAACAGATACATATCAACACAAGCTTTGAGCAAACTCTACCTAATATGGTAGATCATCATGCTCAGCAGATCATCGTGCTCAGCTTAGTGCTGTCATGAATGTCCATTGCTAAAGCTGTTCTCTAGTTTAACCCACATTTGATTGTTACTAGAAATTACTCCAGTTGTTCCAACTGAATGTCTTTGTTTTCCTTTTTCCCTCTGGAAAATGCTAACTTGTCAAAATGTAGATGATCCATGGGAACAGATGATTTTAATGAAGTTCTTGTTGAAGCCAAGAAAACTGGAGCTCTGCCATTTTTGAAAACCTTACTTAGGAAGGTTTCTAAAATTATCCCATGTGACTTTCTGCCTGCTCACCTGATACACTGCTAAAGAAACCAAGCTCCCTCAAGTCCCAGGCCATGGATTAGCCAGACCTGGAAATACAGGAGTTTGTCAAGGCTTGGGAAAGTTCAGGTAGAAATATTTTGAAATTATTGACAAAAAATAGAATTTTTATTTTTGTTAAGCAGAGTTGTGGACATATTTAGGAAGGCATTTTGAAAGTTTGTTTTTCACTTGATTTTTCTACTCTATTTTTAATTTTTCCACTGAGTGCCTGACAGCAGAGTATATTTCTTTGGCTTGTAGTTACCATTGCAAAGCCATTTCAATTGATTAAAAAAAAAAAAAAAAAAAAAAAAATTGCACCTGCCCTGGTGACTTTCTCCTTATACAAGATGGCTCTGTGAAAGAACTGACCTGTGGAGATGCCTTTGTCATTTCCTGTCTGTGGAAAGATCTGCATGGCTAAGTGAAACTAGACTCATATAGAAATTCAAGACAGGTATAAATCCTATTCATAAACATTAAAATCCTCTGAATTCAGAACAGATTAGGCATGCTACATACTCTAACTGGAAGACATAATCTATTACTTATTTCTATTCAGTTGCCCAGTTTGATACTTTATTTAGAATATTACAAAGCAGAAATGGTAAACATGAGAGTTTGTGTCCTGAATTTAGTTTTTGTTCCTACTGTCTGAAGCTATTACTCCATTTTCTTGGCTTTTTAGTATACCAAAATGGCAGCTATTTTCAAGTTCATCTGGGTATGGTTGCCATCTTTATCAAATGTCTATTTAGCACCACTTGCTAACTTCCTCTTTTGTTTATTGTCTCACCCTTATCCTGAAACTTTTTATGACTTTCCCCCTCTATTATTGTAGCAAGTTAACCTGCAGTTTTCCCTTTTCTGTCTCCACCTTGAATAAGGGACGTAACTTCCCAGTTTTGGCTATTGCAGCAACAGCTTTGTGACAGCAGCTGCTCATTTTGGTGCTGGAAAGTGGCTGTCAGAGGTTTAAAATTCTTCATTGTTTTCACATGCCCTTTCTATGACGTTCAATGTACACAACCTCTAAAGTACCAGTGTGGTTTCTCTCCCCTCTTCCAAATGATTTGTAGGGTGCTGTAATCTACTGGAGAAAAAAAAACACCCTGGAATTCTGTTTTCATTCTGTCACTTCTTTTACAAGGAATATTCATAATAAGAAAATTTGTTTCCATACTTAGAGGGTCTGCAGGTATTTAGATGTCTGAAAGGATTGCATACTCAAACCTTTTTATTTTAGATGATTCACGTTCCAGCTTCCTTAGCCTCACCGCACAGATCTGTGTATTTGTGCACCTTAACTGTTCTTTAAAATGTTTCTTTTCTGTTTCTTTGGGCACTTTAGTTCTCCTTAGCCGTTCTTTAAAATGTGAAAAAAAAATGTTGCTCTTAGAACAAAAAAAAACTGCATTAATCAGTTTACAGAGGTGTGAAGTGTTTGTCAGAACACAATGCCAGCAATACAATTTTGTTTAACAGTAATCTTAACAGTAAGGGTCCCTGAGATGGAAATAAGGGATGAAAACAAAAACAGGGATGAAATTTTGAGAAGCCACTTCTTTCCTATGCATCTACAGTGCAATGAGACCTCACAAAAAGCACTGGGAAAGGAAACTGACTTCTCTTTCTGTGGTCCTGAAATCAGTATTTATGCCACAAAAGTAGACACGTTCCTTAACACGAGAAATGAAGAACAGAAGAACCAAGTCTTTGCATAAATAGTCCCGCCTCTAACCTAGATGTCCCCAAATCCGACAGTTTTATTGACAATCACAATGAGATTAAAACCAAATCAGTTTTGGAAATCATGTTCTCAGAGTACAAAATTTACACAACTATGCATTTTAGATATAGGAGAATCAAATCAATTAAATTTTAATGCCTTGGTATGGAATTAATCTTGTGCCTGTGCACATAGAGGAGTATTTCCATAATCCAAAGCATGAGGAAAGCTGCAAACATCTAATTTTCCCTCACCAGCTACTACATGGATGAGACAATATTTATTGAATTAAAGCTGCTCTTTTTTCTTACTAATTTGCCTTGCTTCTGTCCTCAGATCAGCACTGACCCCATTACATTATCACAATCAGGCTGCACTCCAAAATGGACTGAATGAAACATAACTCTCAGCAGAACTGGAACAGTCCCTTCGTTTATTTTTTACTTACATGCGTGTGAGATGGGGAGAGAGAACAAGAAAGGGCTATTGAACTTTAAACTTCCCAATAAGCTGTATTGTGGGAAAGTGCCATTTTTAGGTTTACATGAAGGACCTACCTCTGAGAATGTCCTTTTAGCCTGTGAAAAAACTAAATCATCCCAGGAAGTCTCCAAAACATTACAGCCCTGAGAGAATTTGTACAAAAATAAACACTGGATTATTTTAGTACTACTCCCTTGAGAAAATGAAACCAAATTACTCAGAGCTACTATCATAATCTTGACAGAGAATTAGCAACTGATGCCAGGGCTTTTTTTTTTTTGTTTTGTTCGGGTTTTTTCCTGTTTTCTTAGTAAAGTAATACTTGGAAGAGGCAGCAAAGGCAGGTTAAGCTTGTGATTTGAAATAGACTCCAAGCTGAGACCAAGCCCTGCAGGACAACAAACCAAGCAAAGCAAGAAGGAGCACTTTTAAAAGCTGTAAACTGGAATTCACAAAAACACAATAGCTTCAAAAGTATCTACTTACAGACACAATCCAAAAGCAGAAAAATTCTGTTGTCTTGAATTCAGAGGATTTTTTTTTTAATGCTTTTTGTCAAGCATTTTTCTCAGGTGAAATTAAGATACAGAAGACATAAGGAACTACACAGGGTCCCATGCCAATGTAAAAGGTCTTTCTAAACCTGGTCAGAAAAGCTCTTCATTCCATGGAAAAGTTATTATTCTGTGTTTTCACTGGAATGGCTTAGAATCCCACACTGTGAAAAAACTCACACCTTATTCAGCATTGATCCTGGTAAATGATGGTAAGAAAACACAAGATGTTGTGATTTCAGTTATCTACTAGTAAAGCATGGAGCAGGAAGTCTGAAGCAGGATGATCTGAAGCCATGATTCTAAAAATTTATATGTAAAACAGGAATTAGAATGAAGGCATCTTCTCCAGAGTTATGAACTGTTCCACAATACTGATCAAAGTTGAGAAATTCTTTCATGGAAAATGTGTATCAAAACCCTTCTGAGAGGGTTTTTATTGACTCAGAGGAGAGAACAAGCTGGCATTGTCCCCAGTTCAGAGCAATGCTCCAAAGCAGATTCTTCATTAATGGTTTGACATTTGAGATATGAGCTTCAGATTTTAACTTACATGGCACTAGGAAGATCAGCAAGAGAGTATAATGCAATAGGGAAAAAAAAAGACAAACAAACAGGGACAAGGTCTTATGTCTGCTGTCTTGGATGACTCTGGATTCAACAGTAAAAAAGAGTTTCTTTAATTTGAGCTGGAAAGCCAGGACTTTTATCTGGACATGTAACAAACTCTTACTTCCCTGGCGTGAAACACAGATGGGATCCCTCAGCAAGCTTTGAAAAAGCACTGCAGAAGTAGACACTGCTACAACCCTTTGGCAAAACTCCTTCCAGGCAACCCAAGAGTGAAAGTCAACAGATTTTGATCCTTTTGCTATCATACCGGCCAACAAAAGAAGATGAAGGCAAGAATCTCCAGTATGAACTAACAGTAAGCAAAGAAATTGCATCACAACAGGGAGAAAATCAACACCTTCAGAAATAGAAGGAAAAAAAAAAATATTTTTTTAGCTTCACTGTCCAATCAAGTTGGACACTGTCCAATCAATAAAATCCTTCAAAAATCACCATACAACTCTCTATCTACAGTGAAAATTCAATATCAATGGTATTAACAACATAATTAATAATAAATATTTGTTTAATTACTCTTGCTAAGATTAAAAAGGCCATTATTCTTGTAACACAAGACATTTATTAGCTGAAAAGTCTGTTTAATGCCAAATGAACCACCCTTAAAGGCACAGAGTTTATTATTGGAAGGTACTTCTGACATTCAGGCATTTGTGTTGCTTGAAGGAGCAACTACCCAACTGGGCTGAAGTTCATGCTGTGACAATGAGGAAGTGCTGTTACATTTGAGACGATCAGACAAAGCTACAGGACATTTGATAACAGTGACTTTCATTTAGAACTCTTTAAAATGCACAAGGACAGAGTGGGGTTGTCAGAAGTAACTAAATCACTTATAACCCTTCATCTAAGTGAAAAAAAAAATCTTCTGAAAGATGAATTCCCCAGCAAATTTTGAAAATACTGCCCCGTAATCATCAGCGTTTTCTTGCCATGTGCTGAAAGAGACTTGCACCAACACAATATTTATGCAACTTCCTCATTGTCACAGCATGAACTTCAGCCCAGTTGGGTAGTTGCTCCTTCAAGCAACACAAATGCCTGAATGTCAGAAGTACCTTCCAATAATAAACTCTGTGCCTTTAAGGGTGGTTCATTTGGCATTAAACAGACTTTTCAGCTAATAATACCTTCTGTAACCAGATCATCAGGACAATAAACACACCTGTTTGCCTTGTTGTTCAAGAGCGGAAAATACAGCTAATGCCATAGTGCCTGGATAGATGTATCAGTCTGTCTGATATCAATTTTTCACTCATAGTAAACAATGTGTACTCCATCTTTAGAACTGAATGAGGTTGTATAAATAATCCCATCCTTCTGCAGCTGCAGAAGTAATTACATCCTTCTAAAGCTTGAAAAACTGCACTTCTCCTGGAGTCCAGGGCAAGCAGAAGATCTGATCTGTGGCAGATGGAAAGGTAAATGTGTTTCCCACCTCTAAGCTCTATGGATGGTGCTGGAAGGTTATAGAAAAAATTATTGCAGTTCACAGCAATAGCAAAGAGGGATGTGTTTAGCAGGGTAATTCACTCTGAGAATCAAGAGTAGCCCCCAGTTTATGTGCCCCCCCAACTGGCACACCTCCACATCATGCATGTTCTGAATTCACAGCAACAAGGAGAGAGACATACCAGAACAGCAGTAAGAAGTGTCGTTGTCAGAAAAGATACTCAAGTGATCCATATCTCCAAAACAATGCTGAAAAAGGCTCCCTGCTCAGCCTGTTTCACTAACCAGAGGCTACGCACTGATGTCTGTTAAATATCTTTTTTATTTTAAAATAATTCAATTAACTCTCCATTGAAATAGATTTTTAAGGCTGGGTTGAGGGATGTTAGAAAATATAAAGCAGCATTATGCAGTCAAAGTTTGTTGAATGCTATATTTGTCTTTGAGGCAAGGGCAGTCAGTGGCTTACCCTCTTTCCCTCATTTCCCTAGAAAATACTAACAGTCATAGATGCAATTGTCATTGATGTGATGGTAACAGGAAACCATGAAGAGTTCTTCCACTACTTGATGTAATACCAGGATGACAAATTGAGAATGAGTATCACATTATTAAGACAACAGATGTATGCCAGATCTTAAGAATAATTCAGAGCCACTAGACCTACTTCTTGGGCATATTTGCTCTATTTTTCTGCTTCTGCTTCTGACCAATACCAGAAGTTCAGTCTCTGTGTTGTTTTTTTATGCTGTTTTAACATTTGAGCCTTTTGCCTTGTGTTATATCACCCCCATTTCATGTCCATTTGGAGCTGATTCCGTTTCTCCTATCATGCTGCCTAGGGACTTGTACTACAGTGGGATGTAGATAGTTCCCTATTAAAAAAAAAAAAAAAAACAACAACAACAACAAACCAATTTGTGATGATAACACATCATTGATTAGCAGTTATAGCTCAGGGATACAGGGATACACCTCCCATGTGACACACTGAATGCTTTTCCATAGTGAAAGCAGACTGAGTTGATGTCATGATGAAGTAGATGTCAGGGAACCTGAGTAGTAATTTGGAAAACCACTGGGTTTGGCTCCTAAATAGCAATCTATCTGCCTCACCCTACTTAGAGATGTTCAAAAGCCTTGTTTTACAGCCACTCTCCAGTAACGTATAAAAGCACCTCCTTCACACCAGGCACCAATATATGAGTACCTGCCACAAAGTCACAGATTAACTGTAGTGATTAACTGCTTTCTGAAATAGATAAGGGACCAGAGTTGTCAGGAATGCTGGTGTATTTCTTAGTCACAAGTGAATGGGTAGGCTGTCCAGGCTTCCAGTTTAATTTTTGAAGCTTAAACCTGACTATGATAAGTAGACAAAATCTAACCACATTCTTGTTAACATAATCAGTCAACTAACAGTCCGATATATATGCAAGCATAATATACAAGAGACAATGACAGAAATGAAAAATAATGCTACATTCTTTTCCTTAAGAGCAGTATGATTACCATACACATCCAGCTATCATACACTCTAGGTTAAATTAAGCTGTAGTAAAACACAACCAGTTTAAATTATTTCACCCAGGGGTCACTTTGGCCCCTCACATGCCAATTGCATCCCTGCAAATCAATTATTTTCTTTTTAAAGGTAAATAGTCTTTTATAAAATTAGTTTTAGAAAAATGGGATTTGTTTTTTTTTTCAAGAAAGTTACATACTTGCAGGGTTCCTGGACTACTTATGCCATACAAGTTACATCTGTTTTTCTGCACTGGTGCTGTCCAAGCCCGTTTTGAAGGTAAAGCTAATCCAGAGGAAGCCAAAGATCTGACTAAATTCTATAAGCTAAGAAACAGCCAAGCCACAGAAAATATTTAGGCGTGAGGCACCTGCCCACAGCCTGGCCCAGCAATCCCCAGGAACGCAGTGCAATTCCTCTACAACCTACAGCTGGATCCTGGCTGCAGCCTCCATGGCTGAAGCATGGCTTTCTTCCCATTCCTTTCCAGGATAGCCCCAAGACACAAGCCATTGTATTTGGGTGTCTCTCCTTTTCCCCTTCTCCTCACAGTGTCTGTTTATCACCACCCAGCAGACTTAGGCAGGAGGATGGACAGACTTCCTGTGTTTGAGGATCTGCAAACAGTTGTTCTTCCTTCTTTGCAAAAATAACTCAGGTCCACAAGTGCTTCTTCCTGAAAAGTTAAATACCTGACCATGCAGCACAATTTTCTCTGCTTATTTGTTTGTTATTAAGTGAAAGAGTGAGATGTGTATTTCTACATTGTAAAAGCTGAGTTGGCAGAAGCGGTTATCTGGATATGAAGTGTCTAACCATAACTCTGACTCATTTCTTTATTATATTTTTTGTGATTTCACTATCTACAGAATAACTCGAATTCTAAAAGTGAATCTGAGCTTGCTAAGCAAAAATCTGGCCCCAAAAGAGTTTGGCAGATGATTTCATGAGCACAAAGAAAGTATACATATTTATCCCTTAAGAAAAGCCATATTAAACTATGTATATATATCTTAATAAAACCTCTGTGTTTTTTGCAGAGAAGGAACATAAAAACTACCAGTGTTGTCATAGCTGCAGAGCAGTAGTCACAGTAAAATATTACTTTACTCCATGATAAGAATCCCTGGATAAGGGCAATTCACCATGAAAAATGGCCATGTAACTCAAAGAAAGACTCTTACTTCTGTCTCCCCTTTCAACAGCTGTCGCATTTGAACACATATTCTTCTTACCCTCCTCTTCAAAAAGCTGATCACATGCAGGCAAAGTTGAGAAACAAAATGAAAACTTTCGCCAGGAAAAAGTACACACTGAAGTAGCGGGAAGAATCAATTTATTGTATAATTGTGCTTATGGTTCCCAGTCTCAGCCACCCACTCAAGTTACTTGTGTATGTGTATGTATACAGATGTGAATATGTCTCTAGGCATATGCAGATATTATGTATGCTGTATTTTGCTTTCCCCATGGAAGATTTTGACATCCAACCAAGATGTCCTTTGGGCATTCCATTTCAAATTTTTCTGGAATACCTTCCCCAGCCTCCTGAAAACATAGTTTGTCTGTCTTTCCAGAGCTGTTACAAAGCTGAAAGGCTCATAATATTAGCTCAGACAGCCAGACATGGTCATGATCCCTGTTCTCACTCATGGAAACACCATGCGCTGCTCAAGATCTTTCCTGTCCTTCCTGTGGGTCTGCTGTCATGTCACTCTTGGGGAGGCTATTCCCATTCTCTTCCTTTTGCTTTCTCAGTGATTCATCAGCTGTTTCTGTTTCCTCTATCACTGTTGCCCAAAAGAAAAAAATAGCATTTCTTACTGCAGCGGGCTTATTCAGATGGGTGCTGCTGGCACACGCACCACAGAGGAGAAACCTCTCGGCTCCACAAGACAGCTGAAAGTAAAAGTGGGAAAGACTTAACCCTTCTGGAAATTTTATGTCTTAGGGAGAAGCACCTCTGAGAAATTTTCCCTAAAGTGACCACACACTTGATGTATCCTTAAGTTTGGTGAGGCTGTTCCCCTTTCCTGAGTATCTATGCCTCCCCTTCAGGAACCCTTTCTCTTCTCACCTTCCCCAAATGTCTTAGTAGGGCTCTTGCGCCATAGCCTGTTTCCAAAAATGAACTGTCAGAAATTACAATTAATAACACTTCAGCAGATTTTCTCTCTGACATTTTCTACCTGTCTAAAAGGAAGATTACAGGGCTAGGACTGATAATATTTTTTTTACTTTTTTTTTTTTTTTTAATAATAATAAATTGCCAATCAGGATTACAGAAAAAAATTACAATTGCAAAACAATTGCAAAATCCTACCACTCACATACGTCTTTTATCACATTTTCACTGACTTATCAATGTCATGTAATTTACAAAGGAAAATTATGTTCTTTGATTCTTGTTTGTAATTTAAGCAAATTGCAAACTAGTTATTCTTAAAGAGGAGCATTTTTCATTTGAGAAAGGAAGAACCAATGGATTTTACTTTAAAATGCCAGATCCTTGCTTTGTTAAGACAGATGTGTCTTATTAACTAGGAAGAAAACAATAGCAAAGCTGAAGGCCGTGCAGTCTAAACATATTTTTTTCATGCCATTTGGGGAAATACCTGGTGAAACAGAGACGAAGGAAAACAAGTTTAAATTTTAGGTGCATTTTAAGAATATGTGTCCCTTTTAACATATAAGTTTTTTCCATGTTCCAAATAGCTTGCTTACATTTTAATCTTCCTTAAACTTGTTCTTAACCTTTTTAAATATTAATTAAAATAGTATCAATAGTTTCAAATAAAGCCTAAATTTATATGAAACAGCTTCTGTGCCCTTTGCATTCCAGGTTGGTCGCTTGTAATTTTGTTTTTTTTAATTAATGAGGTTCTAGCAGTCATTTTTGACAGCTGTAGCATCTCTGCAAATCCTTTCTTCAGCTCTGCTACACTGAGTTCACTTGTGTCATTCAAATCTTTGCTTTTTAAATATCCTCTTATAAATTTATTATGGAAATGCATTCATATCTTTAAGCTTAATCTGAAACTTCAATAACAAGCAGGAGATTGAATAAATTAATAGAAAGGGACCCAGATAAAAATTAAAATACCATTCTGTCATTGCCCACATAAACTATTAGGGATACTGACAGGATAGTATTTTAACGTTGTCCTCTTTTGAGTTGCTTTCTTCACCCCACTTCACTCTTCCATCTTCAGCCTGTTACCAAAGCTTCTGATTAAGCACAGGAACAGGGTACCATACACAACATGCCCCAGACATCTTTAAAAAGCAAGAGAGGCAGTGACGCCAGTTAAGAATCACTGTGCCTCAATCCAGAAGAAAGGATTTTTTCTTTCATTAATTAGGTACCAAGTGATCCCCACAGAAAAGCACTCTTACTGTCTAAATAATTATGGAAAACAGTGTCTTTTAACCCTGGCTCTCCACCTGTCCGTGATTTAGTTATATTATGTGACCAATTGCTTCTTCATGCTCATGCAAAATCTATTTGCAGGACTCTCCACCAAGCCTCCCTAAAACAAACAGTTCAGAAGTACTTTCACCCCATAACTAAGAATCTGAATTTTGTTGGATTGTTTTAACTTGTAGGTATTGTTATGAACAAGTTAATTGTGTTAATTACATTGTTGTTAAATGTTCGACCTTTAAATTACCCTTATTGTTAATCCCCTTACCTTACCTATACACTTGTCGGGTACTACCTCCGCTGCTCCTCAAAATGGCGCCTGGAAACATCCCCGGGAAATATGCAAATTAAGAGATACTCAAGGAGATCCAACAAAAGACCCTAAAAACAATGAACTAACCAAAGATTTAAGGAACTAAATGAAGGATCTTACTAGCAAAAAGTCCTCCTACCCCACCAACAAGGTTTCAGATGTCACTGTGACCTGACTAGAACTGAGTCAGAATGAGGATCCTAGACAATGAGCCAGAAACTGTCTTCCTAGGCACGCCCGTGAGGATGGAATTCCCAGTTCTGCTGTGAAGCCAAACTGTCCATCTCCTCCTCTGTGTAGTCAAAGGGGACAGCAGCGGTGTGCGCAACCCCTCGGGCCCCCACCCAGAGCTGATCACTTAATAAAGGCATCCAAAAGGAGCAGGCCTTCTTGCCACATTTTCTTCAAGTATGACTGTTTTCTCTTTCACTCAGTTAAGGGAGAAGAAAACAAGTCTTTTTTCAGATTTCTTATTTATTGAGTATCCAGGTAACTAACTACTTGAAATCAAGCAAACAAAACTTGATAATTGGCCCTCATCTTCATCTGAGCTGCAGAAGGATGTAACCATGGCAACATGTAGTTTAAAGAAGACCATTTCATGTACCTTTCAGGATTTAAGCTTGTCAAATTCTATCCATCCCTAAGTAGAATTATCACTCTAGAAGCAGTTTGTTCTTTATTTTAAATGATGGTTAAAGCTGGGGGCAGAAATAGTCTTGACAACATGTTCTGGAGTGGAGGGAAGGGGTATTGAAGGTGATATGGATGTACACACAAAAAGTAAAATGAAACAAAAAACCCCCGAAGTTTCTCTCCAACAAGGAACAAACAGGAACAGAAACTGCAAAGCAAAAGTTGGTAATTAAGGAAGAGTTAAGCCCAGCAGGTTGTCAAAAAGCTTACCTGCAAGTGAGTCTTCTCTAAGAAACCTAGAACAGTCCTAAGGTCCAGTGTTACTTTCCTTGCTGTAGGTAATTCTTATTGTAAATTTATGCATATGTGTCAATAAAGAAACATCTTCGGGAAGAAATTTAAAGCAAAAGACTACAAAACAACAGACCCATTGTAGTGGTTTGACACTGGCCAAACACCAGGCACCGATGCAAGCCACTCACCCTTTCTTGCTCTCATCTGGGCAGAGAAGAGGGAAAAGAAATAATGAAGGGTTCATGAGTTGAGGTGACAACTAGGAGAAAGCATGCTAAGGAGGCAAAACAGGTTAAAATGCAATGGTATAAAGTAAATTTATTATTAACAGTCAGAGGAGGATAATGAAAACTAAAATAAGCCTTTAAAACATCATTTTCCCCTAGCCCCTCCCTTCTTCCCACCGACACCACAGGTAGACACAGCATGGGGGTTTTGGTCAATTTGTCACTTGAGATCTGTTTGCTCAGAGAAAGGAGTCCTTCCTCTGCTATGCTGTGGGGTCCCTCCCATAGAAGACAGTTCCACATGAACAACTTCAGCATGGCTCTGATTTCACAATAAGCAGTCCTGCCAAAACTGCTACAACATCTTTGCTATGGGCAGTCTTCCCAAAATTGCTGCTTTGTGGGTCACTTATCCGCGGCATGCATTTCTCTAAAGATAGGCTGCTTTATTTTGGAAGCAAGGGCCCTGTCTTTCTCTATCCCTGGAAGCAGGGGCCCTCTCTCTCTATTTGGTTCTCCCACTAGATTCCAGCTTTCTACAGCATCCACCCGCTCTGGCATGAGCACTTTTCACATGAGCTGCAAGTGGATCTCTGCATCCTTCGTGTACTTATGTGCTGCAGAGGGACAGCTGCTTCACCATAGTCCTCACCACAGCTTGCAGAAGAGTCTTGGCTCTGACCCTTGGAGCACTTCGCCCTCCTTCTCCACTGACCTTGGTGCCACTATGTTGCTCTCCCAAACATGTCCTCACTTCCTCCTCTTCTCATACTAGAAGAAAAACTGCTGCATGTAGGTACCACTAACAACAAGTTCTACCAGTTCAAAGATTCTTGGAGGATCCTGCAGCACCAGTAAGTTGATCTCATTGAGGTTCCGTGTTGGGGAATCAATTGCCATGTTTCCACTGTCAGCCAGGTGGCCCCACCATCATTGTGAGGGCAGTGGTGGCTGCTGCAGCACTGGCACTATTTAATGCCTTTCTTCAAGCTGGGTGCTGGGAAGGGGAAGCCACTGCCACTCCTGCCCTTCTGCCCATGGCACAGCTGGCTAGGGGTGCCCAGGTAGGCAAGGCTCGCTGCGGGCTGTGCCAAGATGGCAGCAGGCACAGCAGTGCATCACCATGGACTGTGCCAGGATGGCCCCCGTAATGGTGCCTCTCCGCCCCTGGAAAAAACTGTGCCTGAATTGTTTTGATTTTCTTCTTAAATATGTCATCACAGAGATGTTTACCAGCCTCTCTAACTAGGCCAGCAGCATGTCCATCTTCAGAGTCATCAGAAACGGGCACTGTTGGACTTGCAGGAAGCTTTTAGCAGCTTCTCAGAGAAGCTACTTCTGTGGCCCTCCACCACTACCAGAAACCAGGTTGTGCCAAATCAACACACCCACATTGGTAACATAGTAATTTCCTTTTTTATTATGGGGACTCAGGATCTAATGAAACTAAGTCAATTTAATACTTTTCCCCATTACATAATGTTTTCTAGGTTTTTTCTATCTGTCTAATCCAGCCATCCTTATGTATTTACAGCTAATACCTCTGTAACATCACTGTGTTTATACAGCCCTGCATATAATTTTGCTTTCTTCTTGCATTTCACTAATTAAATTTTTATTTTGAAGTGTAATTAAGAGTTGGTCTTGAAATCTGTTCAGCTAATGTTGGTTTTTTTTGTTTTCCTTTTGAAATAGAAAATACAAACATTACAGATTTTAGCTGTCTCGTTGCAGAAGACAAGTCTCATTGTTTAACCAGACCCTGATTAACCAAATTAACTGACACGAGAATAAGTAGTTACTCTGAAGAGAAGAGGTAATGGGCTGCACAAGACAATACTCAGAAATTTCTTGGCATGGAAATCTAAGGGAGGAATATGTATTCAAATTTCAAAAGAATTAGATTTGAATCAGAATAAAACTAGTCTGAGTCAGGATGAAATATATTCCTGCATTCTCATATTCTATTAGGCCCTGCAGGACATGAACAGGGAAACATTAATGGAGGCAGCTTTATTATTGACTAGAGTATGTGTCATGGAAAACTACATTCCAGAGTGCATAATGCCATAAAACGTAAGGTACACAGGAACACTTTCTTCTTACCGTGCAGTAATCAGAGCTAGTGCTTTTCACTCATAGTACACACTGCTTCTCCTAGTTAGCACATTCCATGCAACGTCTCCTTTTCTTTCCATTATTTTTTCTTTCTCTTCTTTTTTTGCAACATATACTACTGTAGGTGTCCTGTGCATCTTTCTTAAAAACAGCAGCTTAAAATCAAAAAGAAATTAATGGAAAGACAATTACAATACTTAAAGGTGACCTATAGTCAAGTCTGAGTTTTATATGGCTAAGATCAGATTTCAGGCCTGCAGGAGTAGATATGCTTGTTATCAGTTCTCTAACTTCAATGAGCATCCAAAAATAGACCATCCAGTTAGATTATAATTACTGTGCTCCTATCTGTCTTACTGCCGTCACTATTGCTGCTACTGTTACTACTGTTACTAATTTTTTTTTCAAAGAATAAGCAGGATTTTATTAATCAGCAAATAAATATTTCTTGCTATTTAATTTTATCCTCAGAGAATTTTGCATCTTGCAAACTTTGATAGAAATGTAAGCTCATTAGCAGAATATTTTTTAACTAGACCATTATGACTTAATTTTGAATCAAAGCTCATTAAAACAATTATAATCAAATGTTTCATTTTCTTTTTCCCTTGTGAGGAACGGCTGAAAAGGTTATGTTTGTTTTCTTTATCTGAATTTCTAGGGCTATATAAACAGACTATATGGACCTGGTTTTCTTCTTTTTTTTTTTTCCATTTAAGGGTTTGCTCAGCAGAGTATGTATGGATGCTGCTACTGGGATCCAAGAACAGTTGTAGCGTGAGTTGCCACCCAGGTCACACTCAATCAGAGACAGTTTTCAGCTTTGTGCCCAGCTATGCTGCTTCACTACCAAAGGCCCAAATAGGCACCATCTCTTGATGCTGCGTAATTTGAAAGTAAGAACATCAGGGATAGAGTTGTTTATTCTTGCCTTGCTCCACTTGCAGGAGCATACACACTGTGAGCAGGAGGAAAGGGCAAGATGGAACAGGTTAGAAGAACAGCTCCACTCCTATCTTAGATTAAGTAGTTCATCATTCAGGACAAAAACAACCAATTCAGAGAAAATGTATGCTCAAAACCCAGTAAATCAATGTAACAATAAATTTAGAAGTGATAAACCTTCCTCTCACAAAGCATTACCTTCATATGGAAAATGGTAATTTTTTTCTTTTGAAATAGCTAACAATTTCACATCATCTGCAAACCAGAAGATCAGCAGTTAGCTATAGTTCAGAACCACTTACTTCGTATTAAACATTATTTTTTTTTTCAGTAATGAGATTAAAACCAGAAAGTTGAAGAGGGGATACTAGCTGAAAGCTCCAAGTTTGCTCAGACTTCCCTGTTTCTGTTGAAAATAACAATTTTTGCTATCCTAATATCACAGAATTTCTGTACCAGCTCAGTGTAACTACAGTTTCCATGCATCAAAAAACAGGTAATACAAGGCAGAAGATGTGCAAAGCTCTAAAAAAACCCAAGAAATAAGTAACACAAATATAAAATAATTTTTTTAAAAAAAGAAGCCAAGTATAATGTACAGTTTTTCTACTGCTAATTGACCTAGAATTCTATGTCTAATTTTAAGGGGAGAGATAATACAATATATACAGCCATATCTTAAAGTAAATAATACTTGAGCACTTTCTAGAAGCAAACTTCTTTATAAGGATGTATTTCTGGCAACCATATTACCCAGTGGTTAGGGTGATCTCTTGCTCTCTCTCTCTCTCTCTTACGGCTTAATGCCAATAAGTTTCTGGAGTGAAAGGAGAGAGCCTGTTACCCATTCTACTTCAGCACAAGACAAAGAAGTGACAATATCAATGTTTTTTCAACACCATGAATGCCTGAGTTGTTCAGCATGCTCTCCCAAACCTATTAATCATCCTTTTCTTTTTTCCAATTTCCTAGGTTGTGAGGTTTTCGTGACATCACAGCAATAAATAGGAATGGCTTTCACAAAATTTTCTGGACTAGTATATTAGAGAATCATTTAATCTAAGTATAGATATGCATATCCATGATTCCCTATTTTAACTTAACTTTTAAGTGCTGTCTAACCACATTGCTAGCTCAAGCAGGAAGATCACTGTAATTTTTATTTTTTCCTTATATCTTTTTCTTCTTTTTCTTAATTATTTTTTCTTTTTCTCTGTCCATTCTTTCTTTTTTTTTTCTTTTTTTTTTTTTCCTTCCTCCTTTCTCTTCCAGGCTCTAACAAGATCAAAAAATTTCCAAACCACAGATAAAGAATTGATTTGCACATGAATGTGCAAGGAAATCTCCTTGCACAGTAATGGACATGAGAGCTCTGCTCTTTCTGGGGTGCAGCAGACCTGTCTGTTTTTCTATAGAGAGATTTTCCATTGATGACAGGTGTGAGCCAGGTGGGCAAGCAACAGTATTTTAAAGGATGGCACATAGAATAAGATAATATGTCACATCTAAGAGTCCAGCTAATTCTTTACAATAAACCAGAATAATAGTAAAATTAATAGAGGGGGTAGTTGTAGTTATAGTTAAATTCTAAGACTGTTTCCAAATGCAGACCTCTCAACCAATGGACATTAGATTTATTTCAGTTTTATATCAGTTTAACTTGCAGGATAGAACTATCAACTGTGTCATCCATCATCCCTAGTCAGTTGTCAGAGTGAGGTACAGAAGAACAGGAAGGCAAGGTACAGAAGCAAGCAAAGCAAGAAATATCTTGCAGTTTCCAGACTTTACTTTGGCCCTGCCTAATTATTTTTTTTTTTTTTCCCAAAAGACAACAAGATATGGACATTGCATTGTGTGATAGAGTATGTGAATTTTTTTAACTGTGTAATTTAGGAAGGCCAAGCATGACCCTTGTGTCTAATCTGTTCTGCATCTTGGGTATTTTGCAGTAGTCCAAAGAAGAAACGGCTTCTCTCAGGACAGTGCTACTCTGTCCATACTTATCCAGCTCACACACCATGGCTGTAGTCCTGGCACCCTCCTCACCAGCAGCCAGTTGTATTCAAGACCCTCTTGCCTAGATAAAGATGATATTTTCCCCATCACAGTGATATTTTTCTGAATGATCCAATTGTTCTTTGAGCAAGAGTGTTTATTTTAAAATTTGTGTTGTTGTGGTTGGTTTTGTTGTTGTTGTTGTTAACTACTTGTTTTAAGGACAGCAGCAGACTAAAAGGCAGTGACCTACTCATGGGTGCTGAGATCATTTAAATGCAGGCAGTGTGGCCAAGCCCAGACATTCCAAAGTCATTAATCAGGCCTCATAAATCATAAGACGGCCTCAAAATAGTGACCAAAAAAAAAAAAAAAAAAAAATTGAGTGCTGGTTTTCTCCACTATATTCTGGCTTTGTCATCTTTTCAGGTACACATTAGGTCAAGTTTTCAAATTCTCATCTAACATGAGTAGTATGTACTTTTTCTTTTTAAGGAAAACTGATGTTAAAATACTAAATCATGTGAAGAACTTTAGTTTTCAAGAAAAACATCAAATATGATCTCTCTTGTGTTAATATTACAAGTGCTAGAAACAAAAGAATAGTGTATATGCATTGCAATAGTCTTTCCAATCACTTTTGTAAGACTTAAACATTTTATATCCTAGCTCTGCTTTAATTAAAACCAGTTACTTTCTTTTGTTTTCAATAATTGAAACAATTCAGTGCTTAAAAATAAAGGAAAAAAATAGAAGAAGCAATCTGGATGGGTTTCTAATAGTGGGTGTAAATCCAGTCATAATCAAGATTTATTTGTACATATAATTTCAGTGGGAAAATACAGCCTCCAAAATGTGCATTCAATTAAGTGTCATACCAAACCTTTCTAATCTTTCTGTTAGACCTGGCTAGTGTCTATGTATTTTGTAAGTCAAACATAACAATATAATAATCATAAATTATTTCTATTTATGAAAATCTGACTCCAGTGTCAATCATTGGGTACCTGCGTTTCTGTGGGTACTTGTAAATGCCTAAATGCAAAAGCAACTTTATTATTACAGATTAAATCACAATAAAATATTAATTTATTAATCCTCTTCAGACTTCAAAAGTTGGGCAGCATTTTTTGCCTCTTTTCTGAATTCCTGAATAATGTATTAGAAGACCAAAATTTCAGAAGAATTTGTTTGAGATTTCTTCTTTTGCTTCACTGCAGTTCTCAATGAGCAATGCATCATCCAAACACATTATAGAAATTAGAGTCTGCATTCCATTATGCATTCAGACATTTATAGCAGAATGATAAACCTGTCTGTACCTCAGGGAATTGGCTTTATAAATCAAGGCTTCCTGTAAAAAGATTATATTCTTATTTGAAATTATTTAGATTCTGAATCTTCTTTCCATGTCACATTATAGTATATATCAGAAAAAGAAAGGAGAATGGAATTAAAGTGGAGAAAAAGTGAAGTTTTATTAGAGGCAAAATGTATTACTACTTTATTTTGATTTTCTGAAAGAAAACTGAGATTCTGAAGGCTTAGGGTTGAATGCTTCATATTATGGAGTTTATTGAAAAAAAAACAAACCAAAACCAGAAAAAACCTCTCATCTCTTAATCTATTTTTGAAACTTATCTGCTTCTGCACCGCCAGAAAACCTCTGAAGTCTTTCATGGATTTATTGTCACTGAATTCCTCTGAGGGAGGAAAATGATGCTATTACTATTTAACATATTAGATGTTAAAGCACAACTCCTCAGGTCTCACAGGTGAGTTCTGACACAGCCAGGGATTGAGCTACTGTCTCCCAACCCAGAGGTTACACAGGAGATGCAGAAATTAAAAATGCAGTCAGAGAATCACAGAATGTTCTGAGTTGGAAAGAATCCACAAAGATCATTGAGTTCAACTCTGAGTGAGTGGTACACAGGAAAGCATCCCTTTTCAGCAAGCAGAACACGGTCAGAACACACTGTCATTAGCAATAGAGATTTGGATGGGACATTTTGTGGTGTGAATGTCCTCAAGGCACCACAGCACAGTGCTCTAAGTGCCATGTCACCTGTCCCACAGGTAAGGTGCTTCTGTTGAGTTCAGAATTTCACTGCCTTAGTAAATGGAGTGAGAAATTAGTCTGCTAATGTGTTAGGAGCAGAAATTTACGTTCCACAGAGGACATTCACTTATGACCATCCCCACGTCTTCTTCCATCACACATCAAATATCCCCCTCAAGCCTCGATAGGACCTTATCAATATATTGACCTGGTCAATATAACAATGATGGTCACACAAAACCAGGTGAAAAGATGTGCAACCAGGTCTTATTTTTCTTGAAAAAGAAAGGTTTTTTCTGTGATGTCAAGTGAGCATAAAAACCTCTAAAAAATTTGGTATAGCTTAAATCAAGAAACCAGTATACATGGCAGGGCTCATTAGGATAAGACTTTGAAGAAGAAATATTAAAACTAAAAGGAATTAAGGAATACAAGAAATTGGATGGAGAATGTGAAATCATCTATGGTTTTCTGCTTACGTGTTGTAGTACTTGACTTCATGTGATTTATGTCTGTAAATTCAATAACTGACTGTTCCTCAGCAGACATGCCTTTCCCCTGACAATCTGCCAAAACACTTTGTTAATTGTACGCTCTGTATATTCAATACCTGGAAGAAAACTTCAGGATGGAGATGAATTAAAGTAGTAAATTTGGAGGTAGGCGAATCTCAAAAGTCACCTCCCATAGTTGTTAACACTGGTACGTACATGTGAACTGCCAATTTTCTTAATTTTGTTATTTAAAATTCTGCAACGGAATTTCAGACCTCAGAATAAAAAAACCACTAAGCTAAACTGATGAAAACTTGTTCTTGTAGGTCAAATCACCAGTAAATGGCCTGACATCTTATTAATACAGTAGAGTTAGATGTTTGGGTTCTTTAATTTATAACACAAGTGATACCTACAGTGATTTCAGCATCTATATGTTACCTTCTTTAAAGCCACAGTGAGTTATCATCTATGTATTAACTGTATTTTATTAATCGAATGAAAGAGAGCTCTCTAGGGCTGAAACACCTCCTGAGAGATACAGTTTACATCCACCTTGAAGTAATTGAAAGGCTTCATGGCTCTGCAAACCACCAAAGGACACCACTATATGTGTACATGTGACACTAGAACCTCACCTGAAAAAATAAATTTTTTCACATGTGTTTAAATAAAACCATCCTTCCTAATTTTTTTCTTTTTTTTTCCTAATAAATAAACTCTCCTTCCATATTTTTGCTATTAAAAGATTTCACATCTTTATTTTTCTGTCTGGAATCAAAGTTTTCTTGTACCACCCTTAACATTCTTAAAACTTGAAACACTTTTTTTATTGAATGGCACATTGATATTCCCTGTTAAGTGTAAGTTATTTGCCACTCTACCATTAAAAACTTACTCAAAACCAAAGTCTGATAAGTTAATTTGAGCAAGAACATTTATCCTACATTGTTCACTTAATCTGGTATTGAGAATCAAGAAGCTGTGGAAATAAAATCTGCAAGAGGAATCCAATTTGACTATCAGTAGTCCTTACCCTTTCCTAGTTTGTTGCAATTAGAGATGTAGCACAATATACAAAAGGACTCAGGAACATATAGAGTATTGATTCGCTTCTGTTCTTGTTTCTTATTTTATTTTTACCTGTGAAATACTCCCAAGAGATACATGCAAATTCTGAGGTGCCCAGAGAGAGATGCTGTACCAGCACTACAGAACAAAGTAATTCAGTGTATGCAATCTTAAAACCCTAACCATTAATCTTTTGATGCAGTACATCTCTGAGTGTAGACTCATAAAGCATATAATAAAACACAGATGTGCAACAGCGATTGGAGTCAAGTCCTGTCTTTTCTCAGCCATTTGACTTATAACAGCAAAGTAAGAGCATGGGAATGAGCACAGGGAAAAGTCTAAGGATGCAAATGATCAAATATAAGACATTTGTTCTCTAAGACATTAAATACATTTAAGGGCTAATTTTTCGTTTTGCAGGTTGACTATAAAACCACCTATTCTACAGTGATGCTCCCCTTTAGTTTATTGACATTTTCCACTGCCAAGTTGTCAGCTTTCCTGTTTAAAATCTTTAAAAATTTAATCATCTGAGTGAAACTCTTCTAAACCTTATGTTGGAATTTGGGAAAATTTCAGAATATTTTAGAATGTATCATTAGCTATATCTGAGATTGGGCTAATGAAAAAGATTACTTTTTCTTTTTTCATTTTCTAACAAAGAAATCACCACAGCATTTTCTCTGAACAGTTTGAATTTGTCAGCTTCTAGGGAATGTAATTGAAATCTGACAAAGGTTGACATTTGAATCACATATATGACTTTGACTGTTTCTGGAAAATTGTACCCAAATTTATATAAAATCACAAGCCTATTTTACAGCTGAAGGGATAAGAAAGGAAACAGAAAAAAATTCTATGAAAGCTCTTTGTACTGCTAGGTAAAACAAAAGCCACTAAAACAGCATATCTGCCTGGGCATCTTTTTTTTTAATGTATATTTATATGGAATTATTAGTTACAGCTTTTTATACCTCTTTTTCATGAAACGGTGATGAGATCCACACAAGAAAATGTTAAGAAATAAATCACAGTGGTTTTAGAACAAAGCAAAGGCTGATCAATGGAGAAAGAAAATAAAATATCAGATAACTCAAAATTAATCAGCAACAATTCCAGTCACTAAATGAGATAGTCATCTTTGAAAAAACTAGGATGTGATCATAAAATTTAAAGGAAATAATAAAGCTTGGACACCTTTTTATGTTATTTTCCCATCTTCAAGTGCTGGACATTGTGATTTTATTAATGTAATCTTGGTGACAATTGTATTTTACTCATAGTAAGAGATGATAAGAAAAGCTGGATTTCTGGGGAAATCATTAATTTTATCAGACAAGGTTCAGATAGCCATGCCTACAATCTGTTCCTTTGATGCTCCTCAACTGGGCATGCATAAGATATGTGCATGTGTGTACATGTTTCTCTGTATGCATATCTCATAGATAGGTAATATAAGACATGGTTCATGTGTGAGAGAAAAATCCCATTGAACTATAAGAGTTCCAGATGTTTGGTTTTTTCAGTACAGTGTATATGCAGAGAGTAGCTTCCCCTTAAATAGCTTACAAACTTCCTAGACTGTACTCATCAATCCAGAGCCACCAGAAAACAGCCAGAGCAATAATATATGTATATATATAACCAGGCCTTGAATGTTTGTATATTTTTAGCAAACATAAATATTTTGTACCCAACTGTGCCCCTATGCTATTTTTTATATCAGTTTTGTTGCTTAAAGATCAAAAAAGCACAGGAATAAACTGTATATTGCAAAGAAAGGAAATGAGGAGGCAAAACTTTGATATTTTAAAAACTTCTCTGGCACCTCTCCAAAACACAAAATACAATTGTAGAGATATTCTTGAATATTGCGTTATGTACCTTGTGCAGGACCAGAATATCTGCACTGTTTGTCTTATGTTACTCAAAATTCCAAATAGTGAAATTCTCTTAGTATTGGCTTCCTCAGCCTCATTATCTTTTGTACCATCAGCTACATGAGCCTCAAAGAAGCGATTTTAACTTTCAATATAGCTAATGTAATAATTTAATTTTAAAAGACCTTTTGCATGTTGCCTGAACTTGAATATGTTTTTCTTCTAGTCTCCTTTCCTTGACAATAACTAAAACTGTGTCACAGACTGTTGAGAACTTATTCTCAGTGAGACAATATTACTGATTTCTCCATTTATTCTGTGGGATCTTAAATCACAGGAAAGTATCTCATAAAAGGAAAAAAATATATATATTAGAAGGTGATTGAGAGGTATAAAGGTAATATCAGTGAGAACTTTTCATTTGAGTACAAATGACAAGAGTGAGAAAGTTGCTCTGTGTGCCCAAAACTCAGGAGACCTCTCCAGGGTGTTGTGTTCATAGTAGGGTGAAGTTAATATGGGTTCAAGAGTTCAATAGGGATCGACTGCAAGCACAATAGACTGCAGAATAGCTGGCTGTGGGAGGAAAGCATGCCAGGGAAAGATATAAGAAGCAGTTATGCATGGGAAGAGGTCACCTTTGCATAGTGACCCACAAAGATAAACTCAGATTTATGAGCAAGGAATTTCCATAGTGTTTGCTTCTACTACATGCCAAAAAGAAAATAACTTCTTTCTCTTAATTCATGTGGACGTTTTTGTCGGTTGAGTTGGGTTGGGTTTCCTTGTCGTGGAAGCTACGTCTAAAGTCTTGAAATCTTACCACTTGAACCAAAATCCCCAAAATTATTATGTTTGAGTTCTGAAATTATCATAAGAGATGTATAACATAAATCTGTAATGCTCAAATCCAACCTCTTGTATTCTCTGAGTCTTATCTTTTATGCAAAGAGAATCAGCCAAAGTGAATCCTTATGCAGCAAAAAATGGAACTACTTTTCTGTGTACTCCACCTCAAGAAAGGCTTCTTGATATGGGTAGGAAAAGCACTTTTACTTCCTATTCAATGTCATTAGGCTCTAAATAAAGCATGTGGGCATGTGCTGATGTACTTCTTTAGAAAATACAAATGCCATGAGTATTCTAGATTATTGCATGCATATAGTGGCAAAGTATATGTACATCTAGATTTTTTACTAAATGAAATTTAGTAAATTTCTCAGAGGAAAAGCGTGGCTGAAAGATGCACATTAAGCTCCTGTGGACAACAAAAGGATCTGAAGGCACTCACATGCAAAGGTAAGGTCTGGGCCACAGTCACATCATAGGAGATGTTCTGACACTGAAAATGGGTTTATTTAAGTTCACAAAAACACTGAGCAATATATCAAAGTGCAGTGCAAGCACACAGGGAGGGAAATACATAAAAAAGGCTGTGGAGTGAGCACTAGGGAAGAAAGATGCAAAGTGACGTGCTAGAAAAGCAAACATGGCACACATGGAACACAAGGTTGTCTGCATAAAGTGAAAAAGTAGTGACTCAAAAACTGGAGGATCAAAAGGCATTTGAAATTTAAATGAGATTGCAGTAGCTGAAATACTAAAAAGTAAAGGAAGTTTTAAAGATACATTCTGTGTGGGACAAAATAAGCACCAATAGAGCAGAGTTGTCTGGTGTTTAATTTATCTACATAGAGAAGAAAAATAAATGGAAATTTTGTTGAGATTAAGCTGTTTCTAGATACCTCCATGTAAAATATAGACTCAGGGAGAGTGTTATTTCTTTAGGTGTCTATCACTTTCCAAAATAGATATTGAACTAAAGAAAGGAAGGGAAAAAAAAAAAAAAAAAAGACAACAAACTGATATTTACTTCAAATTCCAGGAATAGAAATTGTCTGACTTGAAATATGGAATATTTATTTAGGGAATGGTTTTTGTAGGTATGTGGGTCATAAAGACTGACGGATAAGTATATTTGTATATTGATAGACAGACATCTGTAAATTTACAGTGACAGCAGAGGAGAATTTTAAATTTAAACAATACAAGTAAAAATACAGATCTTTTCTGAAATACCAATATTAGTAGTGCAGAGTCTTTTATCTCCTGTGGATGAATCCTGTGCAGGACATCTCTGAAGTACTCATTATTGTTGTGAGAGTTCATGCACAAATTAATCTTTTTCATTTCCATTTCCTAAATCTCCTCTCCAAAGAATCAGTGCCCACATTCAAAAACAAATCTTCTGCAGCAAAACTGCTGGTCTCAGAGGTCTACCTGAGAAAGCCACCCTTCTTCCACCAAGAAATTCCAGAGCTACTGCAGCACTTGCAGCCCACCCTGCAGGGCTGGCCCAACCGTATATTACAACCTGCCTTGAAGGTGAGGTAGTAGAGGTTATTTTTTATAGATCCCTTGGAGTAGATTCGAGTGAAATGACATGGAATGACCAGTGTTTACATATACATATATGTAAGGTTTATTTTAGAACAATTTGCTTGCTATGGAAAGCAGGTATGTAACCATTCTGGCTATTTTTATTATCTATAGTAATATAGCAGTATAAAAGTATGAAATGTAAGAGACTATATTAGGAAAAGAAAGAAAATGAAAGAAAGTATTTGAGAAGAGTGGATAGAGGAGAGGAAATATATCACCACTTGTGGATTCAGTGACAAGACTTATTCGTTGCAATTTCAGTGTCCATTTGTAGAGGTGAGGGCTACAGTCTTGATCTGTCAAGGGCTGCAAAAAGCTCATGAAACACAAAGATCAATTGGTTAATGTACATTTAGGTTTAGGTGGAATGTACCTCCCCTGGGTGGGAGGAAGTATTACACTATTTCAACATTGCGTTTCTGCTGTAACACTGTGAATCTTGTGCCGTCCTCTGGTGGCAGACCTCAGGAGGAAAGTCTGGGGGCACTTTGAGGGTATTTGATGATTTATGAGCCTTTCTAAAAGATGACAGCTGCCTCTGTCATCAGCATAGTTGAGCCAGTTATTCCCCACCAGAAGGAATGAATTAATCTCAGTCCTACAGGGGAAGGGAAGTTCCAGGAAGGGGAATTTGGGCAAGTTCCAAGTCGGGAAGTTCTGGGAAGGGAAGTTCCCGGAAGTTCCGGCAAGACAAGGCAAAGCAAGGCAAGGTGAGAGGGGAGTTTTACAACTGAACCAGTTGTAAAACCATTGGCATGATAAAAAACACTATCCTTTCTCTGCATGATCTGCTTCTTGCCAGACTTCTCCCTTACCTGGCTCAAACTGCAGCACACAAAAAACTCTGCCTTGCTCTCAGTTGAGTGGTGAGTGCAAATCTGGCCTCAGCAAAGCACCCTCTTGCCTCTACAAATGAAAGAATACTTTGAGTCATTAATCATTAACATTCCAGTCTCTCACAGCCCTGAACAGAACAATACTGATATTATCCAGAGTAGTTCACCAGTCCAACTGACTGCACAGAGTAAGTAAAGAACTAAATAAAGGAGGGAAAACAGACATTGGGCAGTTTGATCATAGAATCACAGAATCATGCAATGGCTTGGGTTGGAAGGCTTAAAGATCATCTTGTTCCAACTCCCCTGCCATAGGCAGGGATGCCTTCCACAAGATCATGTGGTTCAGAACTCCATCTAACCTGGCCTTGAACACTTCTGTGACTGGATATCACAACTTCTGCAGGCAACATCTTCCAGTGCCTCAAACTATAAGAGTGAAGAATTTCTTCCTAACAGACAATCTTAATCTACTCTCTTTTTTGTTTTAAACCATTACTTCTTGTCCAATCACTAATTATTCTGCTTTTCTTGATTTTAAAGTTACTAAAATAATTGTTAGGAGGAAAAATCCCCAAACAAATGGGAGGGATATTTTAAATTGTTTTTTTTTCAATTTTCTTTAATGAAACTTCTATTGTGATTAACCCAGTTCTATGTCAAATCAAGCATTTATCAGCTCTACATTTCAATAATGCAACTTAAGGCAATTTACATAGAACTATATATCAGTTTTCTATCATCATATTTGTCCTCTTCTGGGCATCCACTTCAAAAGAAAAACAAACCACAAAATCTCTCACTGACTGAACTGTCATAAAGGCTTAGATGTTTATTTCAACACTTTATAGAAAAGCAAACATGGCACACATGGAACACAAGGTTGTCTGCATAAAGTGAAAAAGTAGTGACTCAAAAACTGGAGGATCAAAAGGCATTTGAAATTTAAATGAGATTGCAGTAGCTGAAATACTAAAAAGTAAAGGAAGTTTTAAAGATACATTCTGTGTGGGACAAAATAAGCACCAATAGAGCAGAGTTGTCTGGTGTTTAATTTATCTACATAGAGAAGAAAAATAAATGGAAATTTTGTTGAGATTAAGCTGTTTCTAGATACCTCCATGTAAAATATAGACTCAGGGAGAGTGTTATTTCTTTAGGTGTCTATCACTTTCCAAAATAGATATTGAACTAAAGAAAGGAAGGGAAAAAAAAAAAAAAAATTTTAATTTTTTTAAAAAAAAAAAAATGAACTAAAAAAAGGAAGGGAAAAAAAAAAAAAAAAAAGACAACAAACTGATATTTACTTCAAATTCCAGGAATAGAAATTGTCTGACTTGAAATATGGAATATTTATTTAGGGAATGGTTTTTGTAGGTATGTGGGTCATAAAGACTGACGGATAAGTATATTTGTATATTGATAGACAGACATCTGTAAATTTACAGTGACAGCAGAGGAGAATTTTAAATTTAAACAATACAAGTAAAAATACAGATCTTTTCTGAAATACCAATATTAGTAGTGCAGAGTCTTTTATCTCCTGTGGATGAATCCTGTGCAGGACATCTCTGAAGTACTCATTATTGTTGTGAGAGTTCATGCACAAATTAATCTTTTTCATTTCCATTTCCTAAATCTCCTCTCCAAAGAATCAGTGCCCACATTCAAAAACAAATCTTCTGCAGCAAAACTGCTGGTCTCAGAGGTCTACCTGAGAAAGCCACCCTTCTTCCACCAAGAAATTCCAGAGCTACTGCAGCACTTGCAGCCCACCCTGCAGGGCTGGCCCAACCGTATATTACAACCTGCCTTGAAGGTGAGGTAGTAGAGGTTATTTTTTATAGATCCCTTGGAGTAGATTCGAGTGAAATGACATGGAATGACCAGTGTTTACATATACATATATGTAAGGTTTATTTTAGAACAATTTGCTTGCTATGGAAAGCAGGTATGTAACCATTCTGGCTATTTTTATTATCTATAGTAATATAGCAGTATAAAAGTATGAAATGTAAGAGACTATATTAGGAAAAGAAAGAAAATGAAAGAAAGTATTTGAGAAGAGTGGATAGAGGAGAGGAAATATATCACCACTTGTGGATTCAGTGACAAGACTTATTCGTTGCAATTTCAGTGTCCATTTGTAGAGGTGAGGGCTACAGTCTTGATCTGTCAAGGGCTGCAAAAAGCTCATGAAACACAAAGATCAATTGGTTAATGTACATTTAGGTTTAGGTGGAATGTACCTCCCCTGGGTGGGAGGAAGTATTACACTATTTCAACATTGCGTTTCTGCTGTAACACTGTGAATCTTGTGCCGTCCTCTGGTGGCAGACCTCAGGAGGAAAGTCTGGGGGCACTTTGAGGGTATTTGATGATTTATGAGCCTTTCTAAAAGATGACAGCTGCCTCTGTCATCAGCATAGTTGAGCCAGTTATTCCCCATCAAAAGGGATGAATTAACCTCCAGCCTTCCTGTGAATGTGACCTTCTCTGGGGCTGGAGGGGGAGGGGGAAATTTTACAACTGAGCCAGTTGTGTAAGGGAGGACATTGGCACGATAAAAAGCACAACCCCACCTCAGCAGGGTCTGCTTCTTATCAGTCTCCTCCTTTATCTGGTTCAAAATCCAGAGCCTCCAGTGCTCACCCTCTCTGTCTTACACAGATCAAAGGTTTCACCACCACAACCAAAAGCCTCTCCTCTTCCGTTTCTGTTTGGGGGGTGCAAATCTTGCCCCAGAAAAGCACACTCTGTCTTTGCAAATGGCCAATGCTTTGAGTCATTACCAATTAACATGTCAGTCTCCCACCCCATCCCAAAAAAGCATGAAGCATTAAATCAGGTAGCAAGACGTACTTATGGTTTTAAGGGTAAGCAGATGGAAGGTCGAGGGTTTTGGAAAGAAGGTTTCACCTTCACTCATAGCCCTTCACTGCCTCACTCCTCCGTTTCCCACTTGCTCCCACTCTCCAGACCCTGGATCCCACCTCTGCTCTAAAGAAAAAGAAATTGAAAGAAAAAGCGCTGTAATGCAAAAGTGAAAGAAAAGACTTATGCTAAAAGGAATCATCTTCTTCTCAATGAGGCATTTGTTTTCACAAGGAAATCCCTTCTCAGCTAAAAAGGCAAAATCATGGCCTTCTTTACAAATAAATTCTATTTTCAGACAAAGCTTGAAAATCGAACAACATTTTCTACAAACATTTCAATAGAGAAAATGGCCTTCTGAGCTTTAATAATGTCAGTTTCAGTGGGTTTATCTCCTAATTCCTTTTTAGACAACATTCTCCTTAATCTTACTGATGAGTAAAGTCTCAAGATTTGGTATGAAATGTTTCATTATGGCTCTGGTACAAGGCTCATACATAGGTTGTTTTACTCATTAGCACAAAAAAGCACTCCCCAATCCCCAATATCTACTATTTATAGACTGCAAAAATTAATCTGTTTTAATATAATCTCACATACTGAAGAAAAGAAATACCCTTTTTTTAATCTGTCAATTAATATAGTCATTTAAAATAGTCAATTAAAATACTGACGTGAATAGTAACCTTTTAAGTAATCCTCCTTAATCTCATTGCTCAAAGCCAAATATATTTGTTTGCCTATAATAAAAAACTACTAGGTACAGCATGCATAAAATTTTACAAACCATTATTACATCCAGAAAGTTTCCATTAACACTACCCTTACCATATATTTGTTTTAGAGTTCCCTATATCTTCTTTGTAAGGATCAATTGGTCTATTGTTTTAAGATTTTTATCTCTTTATCTTTTATTTTGTAATACAGTATTTCACTTAATGCATCACATTTTCTTAAGCTGTTTTACAATAAAAATCTTAATTTCAGACATTTTAGAAGGCAATGACTTATTCATTTATATATGTATGTTAACAATTAAGGATAATAATATTAACCTAATCAAGCCCCAGTTTCTGGTTAAATAATCATCACTTTTCCTTCAGTGAGATCCTGTCTTTTATATTTTTTTAACATGTATACATACACACATAAAATAATGTGTACTAAAGAGCAGAAAAAAATTTTCTTTGGTTGTATTTTCTCCTTGTTTTCCTAAGCGTATTTTCAAAAAAAAAAAAAAAAAAAAGAAACTCCATTCATAGCCTATCTGGACTTGAGAATAAAGGAAACATTCATGCTGTTACTATCTCAAGTCTGCTTTCCCCTAACAGCACTTTGTTCCAGTTGTTAGATGGAATAATGGGTTTTAAGAAGTGGCTGATGACTGCATACTTGTTTCAGAAGAAGAAAAGAAAAATCTCTGAAATCTACTTTGACCAGGAAAATTGTAGGTAGCATCCTATTTCCACAGCAGCAAGGACTTGAAATGAAACATCACAAGAAAATTAAAATTGCCCTTCTTCAGGGATGAGGCCCACTTAGATATTTTCAAATCCCTGCTGGTTCACTCACTGGTGGAGGGAGGTTTCCCACTGACCACTGCTGGGCCCACTGCTGAGTACTGAAGAAAGGGAAGCAGGAGAATCTGCAGCATGAGGAATGCTTTTTTTAGTGAATGAAAAATAATCTGCAAAATCACTGAGTTGGACAGTGTCATCGACAATTTGCTGGTTTGCCAGGCAGATGGCTTGTATCATGGAGATAGTTTTTCAGGGTGCTAAACCTGGTTAGTGTATTTTACCTGGATGATCAAGGGAAGATGAATGTGCTACTTCAAAAGCCTTTCAGGGAATTCTCAGTTTACTCACACACTTGCATCATAGTGCTACTTTCTCAACATGATGGAAAACCCCTTCAGTCACCAGATTCAAAGTTTAGAATAGCATTCAATGCCTTTTGCAGATAGATCTGAAGGAAAGTTTATTTGGAAACACCTCAAAAAAAAAAAAAACCATCTTCCTACAGAAGGAAATGCTGCATTCCACACATTAAAAAAAAAAATCACATCTTTGCAATGATTAGAGGACAGAACAGGGAGAAGAGATATTCTCAAAGGAAAGCATTTTTTTCATCATATAGATAATCATCTCTGTTTAATGCAATTTAGAAATTCCTGATATTGAATAGATAAATTAGGAAGATAAATAGCTGCTGACAGAGATAGGATCAGAGAGATTCTAAGTCTGCGGAACGTATGTTTTACCTCCACAAACACATATTTTAATACCCTGTACTTTATTTCTGTACAAAATTATGCAAGGTTACCTTTGCCTAGAAGAGATAATTATCTTTTCTAGGGGAGAAGAGTGCATAAATTCTGGGGGAAATGCAATATCTTTTGACATAGCTTTAGACCACCCACACAGAAAGCTAGGGGAGTCAATAATCTTAAGCCAAAATATGTTTAAATCACTAAAAAAGGTTTTGCCCTTCTACATGTCTTGTTTTGTCTTAAGAAAAAACACTGAGCTGGTTGTTAATAATTTAGAATTTTTGAGCCAACTGTTCTGGGCTATAAGAAGCCAGATATGATATAGTAATTACTTTTCCAAATATAAAATTAATTTTCAATATAAATATAAAATCCAGTATATTCTGAAAACTGGCCTCCAATTTAGAAGGCAAAAATTGCCATCTATTTTTAGGGCTGTATATCTTTTACTACCTGATATCAAGTAAAAATCCACTTTGATGTAAAGGAGTAATGAAAGAAAAAGATGCAAGTGTTTAATGCTTCTTATTAGAAACTGCCTCTTTTTCTTTACCTAAAATAGAGAGAATTACTGTGCACCTTATCCTCGCCATATTTATCAAAGATTTTAGAGATTACTACTACAAGAAATATCTTACAACACTGCACAGTATGTAATTTGTGCTTAAGAGGTAAAAAGGGCATGTTCTGTGTAAGGTAACTACCATCCACCCCCATTCATCTGTCCAGGAAATGGACATAGAAACTTGGGAGTTGAATTCAAGACCAGTTTCCCTCAGTCAAGAATTTCTCAACCAAAACCTCTGAAGGCACTGGGAAGTTTACCCTGAATTCAAATGAGACTTTGATTGTTTTCTCCAGTAAGGAGAGACCATAAACAAACTTTATTTGTGAATCATACAATCATAAAGTATGGAAAAGTCCTCATAGGATCCTCAAGTCCAACCATTAACCTACCAGGTTCACCACTAAGTCATGTCCGAAGCACTAAGTCTATAGGTTTTTTGACCACCTCCAGTAATGAGGCGACTCTATCACTCCCCTGGGTAGCCTGCTCCACCCTTGACCACCCTTTCAGTAAAGAAATTTTCTTAGTCATCTGAAGGTGGTTCATGGTGATTCTTGGAGCTACACTATGTCAGACCAGAACAGGATTTTTTTGGCCCCTTCAAACTCAGGATATTTTTAGATTCTATGACTTTTTCAAAAATGGGCACAAAAGCTGTTTGACAAATATTTGCATTTATCCAAAAAGCTCAGAATATGACCTCTAGTTAGAGTCAGAATCAGATGTAATATGTTTATCTGCTGGAAGTTCCAGTGGCTTCAACAGAACAACCAGGGGAAGAAGCAGTCAACAACTTCATGCATATCCAGATTGCAAACCCTACAGTTTTATTTCCCTACATTAACTGTTTCATCTGTACTGCTCTTCAGGGCAGGAAGCTCCTAGGGTTAAGGAAAGCAGTGGTCTCCTTCCCTGACCCTGCTTTCTCCTGTTCTAAGCAGTACCAACAGTAACAAAAATATTTCCAAGGTAAAGTTCCAATCCTATATCTGAAGTTATCCTGGAAAATGTTTTTGCTTGTCCAACCTGTGACTTTGCTTAAGGTAAAAGAGTCCTGTGCCCTCTGCACTTTCTCCAGTAACAGTACTTTGATTCAGTGAGCAACCAGCTTGAGTTGAAAAGAGTGATTAAGCTTGGTTTAAGTTGTGAGAATCATATAAAAATTCTTTAAATTCAGTCCAAACAATGGAATAAAAACATATATTTTCCTTTAATAAAAAAATTACGAGCTTTTAAAATAGAACTTAAAACAAGTGGTCTGAATTAAATTTTAGTTGTGACCTCAGGTTTTCCTTGTAAATCCTGGAAGCTGCAAGCTATTTGGCTAAAAAATCAGTGAAAGCTTGAATAAACCAGATTCTTTAACTCATATTTTTGCACAAGATAAAAAAAAAATAGTTGTGTGATGTCAGGTAAAACAATGAAACCAGGCAAAAGGCAGTAGCAAAGAGCGGTATGAGTAGAAACAGTTCTTTATCTTTCTCTTCAAGTTACTTAACACAAATGAGAGCACACACGTGTATAAGGTAAAGAAATTGCATGCTAAAGCAGAATGTTCATATGAGATAGGTTTAATTCATCTTCCCATGACTCTTGTAGTGATGAAAGTGAAACCATCAGGACACATCCCAAACACTATCAGCATTATGAAGAAGTGGGGTATCTAAAGCTAATCTGGGTTCAAACACTTGGTCAGGTGCTGGGATTTCGTTGTCTCTTCCTCAGCTGCACACAATAAAGCATAGGCTGCCTATCCCCAGGTACCCATGCCTGAAATGAAGGAAATGGCTTAACTTTATTTTACTATTAGTATAAAGAAATGCAATATGCATTATACCTGAAGCCTGAATTCATGGTATTCACAGCAATATTACCAAGTTGCAAGAAACCTACATTTTGATGGAACAGTCACCTTCTAACATTTATTCAATTACATTAACATTGTTCTGACTCTAACAGTAGATGTAGAAACCCTTTCCATTCACCAAAAAATTCTAGCTCATCTTAGCTCACCTCTGTGAGCTAAAAACATCATATTGCTGTTGAGACACAGATTTCATGCAGAGATGCACACAAACCTGCAAAACTATACCATTTTAGATTTCAAGAGCTCAGCATTTCACTGGGGCTACTCACGTAGATGTGAAAATGGGCTTAAATGCTTTGCTGTCTGAGGCTTCTAGGTTTACTCTTCTTTTTAGGTATACACACATATTCTTCCTGCGCAGAGTAAGATTATACCACTGCTAAGGCTGTTATGTTACATTTAAAACACTAGCAGCAGAAAGAAGTAAAAAAAATATGTTTTCTGAAAAATTGTGGTAATTGTGTAGCTGCAGAGGAGCTTCATGGCATGGCAGGCTTTGAAGTCATGCACTGCCTTGTTGGTGCACGCCTTTGCCTCTGGCATGCGAGTCAATGATGTGAAGAAACCAAATGAGGAACTCTTTCTGATAAAACATGTTTTTGTACAGTTGGCCATGCATAGAATCACAGAATCAAAAACTCATAGCGTGGTTTGGGTTGGAAAGGACCGTAAAGACCATCCAGTTGCAAGGCTTCTGCTATGGGCAAGGGACTCCAGCATACATATTGGACCCAACAGCAGTATGGTAAAGTGGTGACACTCATGCCACAGACATGGGCACGTTGGCTGGAACTATCAGGAGAAAAATCTTCCCCAGCTGTACTCTGCTTGAATTTGCATTTTTGTTACCAAAATATATCACTATGTGCCCATAAATCTGCATCAAAAGTAATGCATGAGAGACTAAAAGCTGCTTAGAAGTCTGATCAAGTCCCAGGGAAAAGGTCTCTTTAATTTCAAGTTACAAGAAATTTTGCTCATAAGAACTTTGCTAAAACAGAACAATCTTAATTCTCTCTAGTCCAAAGGAATTAATTTGTCTGCGAAGTAATATCTAATAGCAGAGCTTTTAGTGTTTATATCATCCCACCTCATTTCAGCATTTAAGGATCTGCATCACAAAGGAGAGAAGTCCCTGAGTGTCAGCAGTTGATCTACACAACCACAGCTCTTCAAAATTTAACAATGAGGAATTTGTGTTGTTTCAATCAAATATCCATTCTTCTTTCCCCAATCTTAGATGTGAGAACCTGGAGACTGTCATAAATACACATCACCATTTCCCAAATGCTGCTGCTGCTTTTTAAAAAGAGTAAAAACATTTTATTTGTGCATGTTCTCATGAGTTCACAGTGATTTAAAACATTTCACTAGTATATTGCAGTTTTTACCTATTATTTTACATTTTAACGTGGAAAAGTGCAGCTGTGGAAATAGTGAGGGTTTAAGGTAGAGATCTGTTTAAAAAAGGTTTGGATATGGTAAAATCAATCTAAAATCTGTGCTAGGCAGGGAAGTAGCAGGGGATAACATGAGCAAAGGGAATATAAAAGCTCTGAAGAGCCCATATCAGTTGCTAATACCAGTTGCTAATACTTAATCTCTTTAAATAATGAATTAGCTGCTCATATCTAGTCACTGCAAAGAGAAAGCACTTTCTTTGAGAAGTGAAGTAAAGCTTGAATAGCCATGAATTATTCAGTATAAAGTGTGCCAGTTAAAATGCCTTGATATTGGAAGTCAAATGTAAGATTATCTTTTGTCTGTCAGAAAGCATCTCTCCCATGTTACTGAGATTTGAGTGGGGTGGAAAAAGAGGACCAACCAGGGTACAAACATGTCAAGAAAAATAAGTGAGATATTGTGGTAACATGCAGAAGCATTTCCACTTATGTATGAGCTCCAAGCCTGTGCAGGAAATGTTCTGCTTGACTTTTTCCTGCTTACTGTTTCTCTTTTCCCTTACGTTCATCACTGTTCCATTGTCTGTGACTCTGAGAGAAGCACTCATAATGCAGCAACAAGGCTCCAAGGCTCCTTCCAGCAGAGACAGTATCAGTTATTGATCTGTAAGCCTTTGCTGACATGGAGAAATATATTCCTGTACTCAAGTTTCTAACAGACCTTTTTACTATATCACAATGTTTAATTTAGAAGAATGCATGAAAATCTTACACAGAAAATTACTGTTTTCAGGAAAGTTTAGATCATCTAGCCTTGAGGTATGACATGGGATTTCCAAAATCTCAGATCTGCTATATTTTGAAGTAGGGGGAGAAGCCGGGGGCGGGGGGAAAGGGGAGTGGTGTTTCCTTTTAAAACTGTCCACATTGTTGATGGTACCTCCACATATGTCAAACACTCCTTTTATTTTATTTTCTACCTGTGTTTTTAATAGATTCCATATATTTTTTCTTTTTCTTTTTCTTTTTCTTTTTCTTTTTCTTTTTCTTTTTCTTTTTCTTTTTCTTTTTCTTTTTCTTTTGTTTTTTCTTTTTCTTTTTCTTTTTCTTTTGTCTCCTCTGTAGTTTTTTGGGATTTTTTTTCTCATTATTGCAATTGAGTTCAAAATATCACAGCATTCTAAATCTGCAGAGAAAAACAGGTTGGTGTTTTGGAGCACATTTTTTTTTCAGTCCCTCTTTCCCATTTTTTCCCTTCAAATTCCTCCAATACTCTCCACCTCACCAATGCCTTCATCATGTCTTTTTATTTCCTGGGTATGTGATTTGTATTTGGTGGCTTTTCAGATTCAACAGTATAACACTGGCAACTCACCCACAGATGTAGCATCCAAAATAATCAGTAAATTGGACAATCTTTATGGGCTATATAGAGCTTTCCACTTAAAATCCCCAATTTAAGCATCTTACTCTTCTCTTCATTGATTACACTGGCAGGCAGGAACTAGCAGCGCTGACCAGAGGTTAGTCTGTGTGTATTATCAGGATTCTGAACAGGGATGCTGCCCTATGACAATAACACTGGGCCTCTGTAAGCAATGTGAGTACAGTCCAGTGTAAGACTTAACAACAAGTCAAGATTACTTAATCACTTCTAGAATACTTTAACTATCATAATTCTCTGTGATCCACTTTATACTGATTTTTTGACAAGAATTTATGCAAGTCTGACACTTCTGAGAAATACAGCCTTGGACTTTGAGATGAGACTAGAGAACACAAGGGGTATCTTTCGTCTCTGAATCACTGATAGTGCTCTATGGAGTCCTCTGTGAAGGACCATGCTAGTACTCCCAAGGCTGAGACTGAGAATTATCATTTCCCTACCTATCAACCGAAAAAAGAAAAAACAAAAAAGCTGTAACAACACTGAAAAGTAATGCCAGCTATAAGAAATATCGTTAAAGAATTATACTTTGAGCTGACTTACTTAAAGATAAAAGACACAGAAGAGTTACTGCATACTTTTTGGAAACACCTACAAAGTCTTCCTTATCTGTAGTAAAGTAAAACTGCTAGAGCTATTGATCAGTCCATTTTGGATAAATTTCCCAAAACATAAAAGTAACTTACCTTTTTGTCTAAACAGAACAATCCATCTGAGATCTCTTCTGCTTATTTTCATGTTTCTGTTGAAACTCAAAGAAACAGACTTTTCTAGCCAGACCGAGCCCAGGACAGAGAAAAAATTCATCGTTGTCTGTTTCACCTGTACTGACTATGGATTAATAAAGAAGCTTCAATTTTAAATATTCATTATTTCTTTTTTCTCAGACACCTTTCTGCATGTTGCTGATACTCAATCTTACTTTTAACAGATATTAGCCAAATAAGCAGTGGCAGATTAGCACTCTTTTCTTCAGCCTCAAATGTGATCTGATTCAGAATAAAATCTGAATTACATCACAGAATGAAAATAAGAGAAAGAAATCAAATTAAGGTTCAGAACTTTCCCTCTGGACAAAGACAGCTGTGTGATTACATGGTTAGAAGGGAAGTATTTTGAGTTAGAATTTTTTCGGTACACAGCACTGATATAAAATAAAGAATCTAGTATTAGGAAGATGAATCAGAATTGAGAAAAAAATCACTAATTTATTTATTTTGAAAGGAGATGCTTGTATGATGTCTTTTAAGATATGTCTTGCAATGTCCTCATGCAACAGATTAAGAATATACAACATGTTGCATAACAAAAAATGCAGTCTTTAGAGTCATTTACAATTGATGTTTAGTAACAAATGAAAACCATTTGCCACTCTCCCCAGAGAAATTGTGGAATGAAAGATTAATTATCCATATTATTGTGGAAGCTTGATCCAGAAAAACTCTCTTTTGTTCCAGAAATTAATTTAAATGTATTGAAATGATTTCTCGGAATTTATATGGTGCCTTTCCTCATTAAAATCTATGGATATATATTTGATATTAAAAGAGCATAGATTTAGCAAGAAAAGTTAGAGGCTTGTTGCCTTTTAAACACCACGGACCATATTATGATATCCGTTGTATGAAACTAATTCTTGCTGAAATGAATATAAGTCCCACATACATGCTGTTTTCACAATCAGAACCAATTGTTTTTCTGCTTGCACAATTCAGGCAGGGTAACGGAGAAGACTTAGGAAACTGGGCATCACAAGGCAGTGTCATTCTTTGGTTCTCAGAATGTGCAACACACTAAATTGTTCTCACTTGTGGCTTTAACAGGATTTTATTAGATCTTCCATATTTGTACAAGGAAAAGAACCTCCATGATTTTGTTCTGCAACTCTGCGTAATTCACCACTATTTGAGTTTTGCTGAACTATTCACATTTTTCATGCATCTTGCTGAACAAAAGGTTTTCCTTATCTAGCTTAAGTGAATGTGCTTTTGTGACTTTAAAGCTATCAAAGTAGAAAATGGACCCATACCCAGTTTATTCCACTACAATGATGTTTGGGACAGAGCATGGGGGTTTTTTTGGGGTGGGGGGGGCACATCTGAAATTTTAGCCCAGAGTGCCTCCAATCTGCATTATATGTCTTGCTTCTAAGAAGCTTGTGGTCTATTTGCATTATGTGGCTTCTTGTTTAGGTTTTGAGTTTCTTACGTGTGGAGTTAAGTGTGTTTTTTACAAACAGCAGCTCCTGAATATTTACTATGCAATACATATGTCAGACTGATCTTGTTCTTTAAGAATTATGCCAGACGTCCCGAGCTCAAAAATACCTACACTAATTCTACAATTACCACTATCAGAGGTTTTGTTGTAATCAGGTGTCACAATGTCTTTTTATATCAGCACTTGTATTGTTTTGGAATGAGGTCTAGAAAAGAGAGAAAAAAGCACACACTTTAACTGGGCCATGGGCATATTTGTAGAAAATATTCAGGAAAAAATCCCAAACAGTTTTAAAAGTGCTAGAGCCCTTTGACTTCTTCTCTGTAGTACCTACAAAAGAGGACAGCTATACCTTTAAGATGCCATATGGACACTTCAGAACCTTATTTCACAGTGGATATTTGAAACAGAATTTTATTCTAGGCAGGGCCAAAGGTTAGATTATTATTATTTTTTCCCTGATACTTCTTCTTGGCCACCAAAACTTAAATAATTGCACATCCACATATTGGTAGTCAGGATTTGTTAAGGTCCATGTATTAGCCAAACTTTTCTTTTGTAGGCTCATCTGAATAACTGACCCATCTCTACTGATTCCTGAGCCGTAAAATTCACATTTAAAATAAACCTTTCAATAAAAAAAACTTTATTCTGGGAGTTTGAATGAATCCACAAACAGATTTAATGGGAAAATATGCAATTACATTGGAGGAATACATTACAGGACCAAGGTGTTCTGTTGCCCTCTCTAAAAACAGGATTTCTTAACTGATTTTCATAATACCTTCTAGACTGAAAAATCTCAAGAATAAGACAATAGGTTTGAGTACATCTTGTGCTGGCATGGAAACACAATACCTGTTGTTTAAGAAAATGTTCCACTGATCATTTAAATGCCTGTCACAACTAAAAAGGTGTTAGCCTTACTTTTTACCTTTAATCTGCAGTCCATACCCAAATAAAAAACCCATCTGTAAATCCTGTTCACCTGTAGAAAAAATTCTAACCTTGCTAACATGCAAGATATTATTGTTGCTTTTCCTATGTCTATAAATAAATGTAAAATGCTCCAATATAAATCTAGTATAAGTATAGCAGATTGAATTTCTTACCCCATTCAACAACAGTAGTGATATATGAAAAAAAAACATGTGGAAAAATGACCTACATTGAGAAAATCATCCTTCAGATTCAGACATAGCAGAAAATCATTGCATAAAATGCATTGGTTCTTTTCTTATCTACAACAGAGCAACTCTGTTGCTTTCAGTGGAGCTTTATTCATCATTTTGGGGGGAACACATTATGAAATTATTAACACAGCTGAAAACTATTGTTCTTTCTACCTTCTTTTTTCCTTCTTTCTTTCTTTCTTTTCTTTCTTCCTTTCTTCCTTTATTTCTTTCTTTCTTCTTACTTTTCTTTCTCCCCTCCACCATTTCTCTCCCTCTCTCTTTCATCTGTTTCTGTTTCTCAAAAAGCAACTGATTAAACCAGTAAATCAAGGAGGAGGCAGTAAACATGCACATTCCAAATAGTAAATAATTATTTTGTCCAAGCAACTGCTGGCAGGTACAAATGGTTAGATACAGAATTTCTGAGCTAATTATCAGGACTGGGATTCTCAACTTAATCATCACTACCAATTCCCTGGAGAACAGTGGCATCTACAAGCTAACCCCTGCCATGCTGAATCATAGTCACACCGATGAAGAACCAAAGCCCACTGAGATTTTCAAAGAAGGAGTCCTGTACACAAATTTAATATAATTCTATTCTTTACAACTGAAGTGTAAACTAGGAGACAGTAGCTGATAAAATGCTATTTAACATTAAAACATTAATGTTATAGATTATTAGTTTAACAAGGCATCAGGGAAGAGAGAGTCCATTTGTCTGTGTTGTCTAAAAGCAGTTCTACAGTGCACTGTCTGTAAGAATTAACTCATTCTGCGTTCATCATTAATGGAAAAAAAAGGTGGAAAGAGACACAATCGACTAATTTGCTGTAACTCTGCACCAAGTATTAAATTAAGAGAAGAGAAAGGTAGACTGCAGAATAATTTCTCTCAATCATCCTCATTAAATTTCATTTCAGCAGGGATTTGTGTCACTGGTTCTTTAGTTATCTGCTGTGAATTCAACCCAATATTCAGCTTCAGCACTCTTTGTATGTAAGTCTTTGTATTTGCAGGTACACAGGATGACATGATGGCAGTAAATGCCAGGCTTAATTGTTTTGTAATCATTCAGTGAAATCATTTATTTTGCATGAATAAACACAGATACTTATAGTCTCTGCTGGTGTAAATCATAAGCGTTCCCCTGACACCACTGGAGGTGCGCTAATTTACACCAGATGGAGATTTGGCCCAATTGGTTAAGGTATTTGGCAAAGGTTCAACAGGCACGACTGAATTGTGAAGTTTCCTCCTAGGGCATTTCAGCAGTAAATTACGTTTTATACAGAAACTTCAGCTATCTGGATGTAAAATCTTCCTGGAATAACTGCAGCAAATTAGTTGGTCTGTCAGATGAATATTTGCTACAGCACTTGCAGATGTTCAGTCCTGTGTTAGATTCCTTTGATGCAACTGCCTATAACAAAGACACATTTATCACACAGCTGTCTAACCTTTAACTAACATTGCTCAGATGCAAGAAACTTTCATAATTTCAAACTATGCTGTTATATTTTGTTAAGGTTTGGGTGTCAGTAGCAACATTGGCAGCTTACAAGATGATTGTTCATAGTGAACTGTTTGTTGTGCTGTTTAAGGCTGCAGATTCAGGAGTTCTTAAAATATGTTGGAATTTATAGTTAAGCTTTTTAAGCATAAATGTCTTTTTAGCATGCATCATAGAACAAAGAAATTAAGAAAATATCCTAAATGAACAGGCAGTTAAAATTAATCATTTAAGAAACTCAGCCTGGATATTTTCTCTCCATCTTACAGTGGTTACAATTTAATAACCTTGGAGCATCTTGCATATTGCTTGATTTGGGACTTTAGCAGTACAGTACAGTAAGATGGAAGGCTGTTTTTCATAAAATTGTAGTGGAATGTATGAATTTTATGCCAAGAAACCATAGTGTAATTCAGTGAGATTTCAGAGTCAGTGGAGAAGTCATATGTCCAGTGGCACAATTTTATGCATCTATACAGAGGATCATAAAACAAATGAAAGCTGAATGATTAAAGAGCATGAAAGAGAAAAAGAAGCTCTGAATTTTATTTTCAGCACTGCCACAAGGACCTTTATTCTCATTTTCTTTCCTTTTCTTGCCCAAAAATTAAGTAAAGCAATGCTTTGTCTTCACTGTAATTTGTTTTATTTTGAAAAACCCTCCAGAATGTGGTCAGTCTTACTAAGTATCATAATAACTGCAAGAGATTCTGCTCTACACCCTCAGAAACAGCTGTTTCTCTGAACATCATTAGGACATAGTTGTTGTGTCACAAACCCATCCTCACCTGTTACTAGAGGAAATTCTATAACAAGGTGAGTATGGCAGCAATCAGATTAAACTATAGGATTAGATTTTTAACTGCTTCCCAAAGGAAAAAAACAATTTCAATCCATTATTTCAGTAATCAGTGCAGTGTGATATGATAAACAGTCAGAAGGACCAGCTTGTGTAGATTATGCAATTTTTTCTGCTGTATTTCTAGCTCTCTTTAGAGCCATGGCTCCATATTATAAGTAGAAATGCATTTTATTTGGGTTCATTCCACCTGCTAGAAAAGGATCTGATCCCTACTTGTGTTTTTTTGAAAAGCAATAGAGGAGATATTATTTCAGAAGGTGTTATTTTCATCCCTTTTTCCTTCCTGAGCACATACAAACAGTTTAGAGCTTTGCTTCTAAATTACCCTTAGATGGAGAAGAAGTTGACTTCTATTGTATGGATTACAGCAGATGGGCAACCAGCAACCAACTTTAAAGAACCTCTCCTGTTGATTATTCTGGTCCAACCAGACAAACTGTTGTAATGGGAGACAACTTCTTTAACCATATACACCATATTTTAAAATATTTATATGTATTTATATTAATTAATAGATCTCAGGAGATTCTGAAGAGCTCTTTGTCAAAAGTTTCTGGAATTCTCCCTGTGAAATCATTCTTATCTTGACTGATTAAATATCTTTACAAAAAATCCAGTCCCTCATCTACACCAGAGGAAAGTGCCAAAGGTGAATGCTTTATCTGTTTGGATCCTCATTCTTTTGTCCCTGTCCACAAAGCTGCATTATGGATGCTTCATGGTGATGTTGGTGATGTTACTTGCACAATTGCATGCATATGTATTATAGTGCATGGACTGTCATTGCCCCCATTATTTCATGCAAATTAAATTCCTAGATTGGTGATGAAAAGGTCTCCTTGAGGGAACTGCATAAGCTTGGAAGCAGGCTTATCCATTTAAAAATATCTTCCAGCTATTTTACTGTCTTAAGATTAAACTTTTCATGGAATTTTTAACCAAAATATGATGAACATTCAGAATTTGACATCAGATATTCATGTGATGAAGACTGAACCTCTCCATAGTGAATTCACATATCTTTTATCTATATGTTTCTAAAAATCAACTACAGTTTGCAGTAGCCTTCCAGCTGAGGAATAAACTGTTTCCTTCTGAATAAAACCATTGGTAGCTTCAATGGCCAAGTTGCACAGATGGGCAAGGACTAACATGGAACTGGAAAAGAGTCTGGAGCACAGGTACTACGAGGAACAGCTGAAGAAGTTGGGGGTGCTCAGCCTGGAGAAAAAGAAGCTCAGGGGAAACTTTCGCACTCTCTGCAACTACCTGAAAGGAGGCTGTAGCTGGGTGGAGTTGGTCTCTGCTGCCAGGTTGCAAGTGATAGAAAAAAAAGAAACAACCTCAAGCTGAGCCAGGAGAGGTTCAGTTTGGATATTAGGAAAAATTTCCTCACCAAAACAGTGGACAAGTCCTGCCATGGGCTGCCCACTGCAGTGGTGGAGGCACCATCCCCAAAAAGTCTTCAAAACTACGTGTAGATGTAGTGCTTAAGGACATGGTCCAGTGGTGGGCTTAAAATGCTGGGTTAATGCTTGGACTTGATGATATTAGAGGTATTTTCCAATCTAAATTATTCTACGATTCTATGACTTTGCTAAAGAGTTTTTCACAAACAGTTTTGTGGGTGCAAATCCTCTGGAGACTGCTAACTTCATTACAAGCAGCACTCCCCTCCTTGTAAATCCATTTAAACTCAGTCTGAAAAGGAGTGCCTAGCTCTGATCTCTTGTCCTGTTTCCCACTGAATTTTCTTTAAGCAAGCTGGTAATGGCTATCGCGCACAGTGTGTAACAAGTGCAAGGCAACATGTTCACTTTGATGAGATCACTTTGAGCTTTGGCACAGAGCTGGGTATCCTCCAGGCTCTCCTCTGACATCTCTCAAAACAGCAGCCAAGTGTAACAGAGGGTTTAGCTGGGAAAGGAGAGCAGCTTCAGGACAGAGTAGTAGCAGACATATCCTGGAGGGCCTTGAACTGTTGGAGAAGTGAGAAGCATTGAGAGCAAGGAATATAAAATTTATTATGGGACCCTGTGGGCAGATAAAGGGTCTGTGAGGCCTCATGGAACTTCAGTTCATTAAGAAAATCTCTTAAATTCTGTGTATCCACCTAAAACATGCTTCTGCTAATATCATCATCACCACTTTCTGTTCCCCTGTCTAGCTACAACATGTCATGTTATTCTTGCAGACATAATTATCTAATTGTTATTTTAATCCTCCTAAAGCCTTTTGCTGTTCATTTAGCAAGTTGCCAGTGAGGTTACTGACATCAAGAAAATTGCTCTGAAAGGAGTTGCCTGTACACTGTGTTGTAACATAAATATAGATTAATGCAAAGATGCTACATACAAAATGCAAATGAGCAGGGAATGAGATTTAGTTGTTCACCAGAGGTTCAGATCTTGGTGGAGAAACCTCTGTATGGCTACCAAGCAAAAAAAAAGGCTTATGTTTCAACTCTCCAGCTGCTGCTGAGTAGGGACTGCAACCTGTCATAGAGCACTAATTGAACAGGATGCTGCTGGAAGGAAATATGTCTCAGTGCCAGTCCCCCAGTGAAAAGCCATAAGGCAAATTCACGGAGGAGCAACAGAAGATAAATTGCTTGGGTGAAAAGTGTAGCCTCAAATGCAAAAACAGTCAGGAGGGTAAGCAGCACCAGGAGAGCTCTCCAGTGGTTGAGGAAAGTAAAAGATGGTTAAAATGCCCCAAAGATTAAAGTGGCCTCTGCAGGAGAAGTGCCAGAAAGACCATTGAAGGGAAGAAACAGTTGCCATGGGAGGCAGTAATTCATTATAACACAACTTTATTTCACTTTACATCTTTGATACAAACCCACACCCACATCATTTCCCTGGCTTAAGCACACCAAGACAGTCAATGTTAAGCGAAAAATTGCAGGAGATGGATGGGGAGCACTGCATCCCTGTCCCATCGACCTCTACAGCAAGCAGAGGTGCAGGGGCACTTCAGGCAACAATTTTGGAAGCATCACAAGTCCATGCACCTAAAGTACCTTTATGTTTCATGGTATTTAAAATTATTGTCATTATCTAGTTTCTTCCAAACAAGAGCCAGCACTTGAAGCACTGAGGTCTCCCAGATATGACCCACCTGAAAGGACTTTGAGTTCCGAAGACTTTTCGATTAGCCTAGAGAATCTCACATATATAACTGACAAAATAATCTCAGCTGTTCTGAAATGACAGCAGTAATTTGAAGAGGCAAATCAATGGAACCTGCAGCTTGCTCTAAAAAGGTCATTCCACAAACAATGACTGAAAAACTTTTTCACACATGCTCATCTCCATGTGTCTATTTGGGCATATAGGACAGTCAATTTCATTCTGACTTGCAATGCCGGAGCCATAAGAGTACACAGAAATTTTGAGGAAAGTGCATTTCAACAACATCTCAGAAGTTGCTGTGGACAGCTAAGATATGAGTTTTCTGCTTCAGGACTGAAAGGCTTTGATCAGCTTTCTAATTTTCTGCAACTATTCATATTTGCATTTCATAATTTTTGAATACATTATGAATTATCTCCTAGGTCATCAGCACCTAGGACTGGATCAAGAAGCCTATCTAGATCACTGTTACAAAAAAAAATGTTTTGTTGCCATTTATTCGGTGAAACATTTCATGTGGTCACATGAGTGGTTCAGATACATAAAATTTACAAGCTGAGGTATTTTTAGCATTAGCCCCAAATCTCTCTTTATTTGCAGAAAAGATAATTCTCTTGTGCATTTTTTCTCAGTATTGTGATGTCCACTGAGAGAGTCTGATGTTCCTTAAACAGACCAACAGTGTAATTCAAACAGTTTATTAATACTAACCATTCCTTCATTAACAAACCTTCTCTCAGAGAGATACTAGGAATCTGCAAATCATTTTCACTAAGGAAAGAGATTTTGTATTTTTCATATTGTTTTTGTTCCCTAAAACTTCTAAAAGTTCCAAAATCAGGTAGATTCCTGATATCATCTTTATTGCAGAGATATTAGGGAGAAGCCCAGGAAAATAATTTCTGTTCCAGTAATGTGGTAAAGTTCTTTGCTGCTGAATCCCATTTTTTTAGGGGTAGCCCTGTTAACAGCCCTATCTACATCTTAGAGAAGAAGAAAATTAACCACAAGCCTAGTTGAAATGGGATGGATACAAAGGAAAACTTGAAGGGGAAATATGGAAACCTATTTTTCAAAGCTGTTGCATTTTCTGAGCTAGCATCTATTTGAATATGACTGTTGTACAAGAATACACTGATGTGATTTAAAAATAAAAAGACCAGCAAATTAATAGTGGTTTTCATTATTTCTCCTTTGGGAATTTCTGGCTTTGTTAGTAGATTCTGACTTCATTGTTAGCAGACAAATGTTGAACAATAAACAAAGGCATTTCTTCCTAAATTAAATGCAGTTTTTGAATTATGCAGCTATAATGCTTACTCCTCTGCTAAGAACAAAGGGTTAAACAGTGTGAAATATTACCTCTCTGTAAGGAAAGAGGGACTGAATTTCAGAAGGCAAGGTCTTACAGCAGATCCTGACTCAGACATGCTTTTACTGATTCACCCATAGCATTCACTTGGAAAGCTTTACATCATGGCCTTGGCAGACTCCTAGATTTTCCCAGTGCAAGCTGCTGTTACCAAAAATAGCAATGCATAGATTTAGTATACTTGGTTTGCTGATGTTTACAGGCAGGAAGTTGTTTTCAGGATTGCTCTGGGCAGTCAGAGACTGTTACAGTTTGGAGACAAATGGGGAAAATACAGAATTTCTTTGCAGGCAGAGACATCCACTCCAGGGTCTGGTACTTTGCAGACTCCAAGCACCCAACCCATTGCACTAGCCCCATCATCCACATGTGTGTTCTCAGCTCATACCCAGCCTTTCTGGATGATTGTGGTCATTTCCAAGTAGCTAGTTGTTCCCCTTCCCACAACTCTTGTGGTACACTGTTCATCAGAGCAGACCTTCTTCAGATGAAGAGCAAAATTCTGGCTTCAAAATGTTGAGCAAAAAGGCCTTCATTTGCTACATGAAGGGATGAGCACCACAACGGCATCTCCATATAAATCTGCTGATCTTTTTTGAGGCCCTTTTCCTACAGCAGGGAGGACAGAACCTCAGCAGCTCTCACAGCTGCCACACGTTATAGCTCCTGGGCAAATGGAGATTCCTTTTGCTTCATGTACTGTGATATGAAATGACTGACACACCTCAATGCAGAGGATCCTTGGGTCTGTAGCACAGAAAATTTTAAAAGGAGACCAGCAAGATGCCTAAACCACGACAATCTTTAATACTCAGCTGCCAACACAGGCATCCCTGTCATGCTTCTTATCTAGGAGTCACAGAAAACACCAGCATGAGTATCTAGGCCACCATAGGGCTTCCTAAAGCAAGGTATCTGAAAGACAATGTTCCTGCCACCATCCAGGCTTGCAAGGTAGTCTGCAATTTTAGAAGTAACATACAGTTGTTCCTTGACTGTAGAAGGCAGTTGGCAATAGTGATGAGCTCTCATCAAGGTTTTCCTAAGACAGTTTACCTAAAACAAACCACAGCACAAGTTACAGTAACAGGTTAGCACATATTTTTGCTTGAGCTCACTACCAGCTAGCTTTGTTAACTTCCTAACACAACTGCATGCTCTGCCTCCAAGACCAGGGTGGGTGCAGTAATCATCTTCAATAAAAAGAAAGGACGTAACAATCTGGTAGCTTTTAGCCCAGGGTTTTGGGGTTTTTTTTCAGGAAAATTACCTGGATATCATCTCAAGGTTCAGAACTCTGGTAAATGGAATTACTGCAAAATATCACAAGAGGTTGTGTCACTGGTCATAAACACCCAACCCCTACACCAAAAATCAGGAGAGGAAGAAAAACCAAAGCACCATGGCCAAAGGATGTGCCAATATAGTATACCTGCTCTTCATCCTTCTCCCCCCATCAGGGAATAACAGTGACAAGCATTAGCCTAAAACTCAGCTTGAATCTCAGCTGTAGCATGAGTCCTGCTGTGATGGCAGTAGGGAGAGTGTCTCGGTCAGAGCTCACCTAAGGAATGCAAAGATGCCTGTGCAGAGCAGATTTGTGCCCGGGTTTACTTTTGGTTATAGGAAAGGAAGTTGACCATGTTGTCTAGCACAGAAGTTGAGTGCCCCATTTACTGACTGGAGTTTTCTTTAAATTTTTTTATTTAGAAACAATTAGGAGAAAGCTCATGTTCAGATAATTTCATTCCAGATTATTTCCCTACTTTTTTTTTTATTAATTTACAGAAGACTTCACAGAAGGTGTGGGGAGGTTTAGGCTGTACATTAGCAAGAAATTCTTCACAGAAAGGGTGACTAGACATTGGAATAGACTTTTCAGAGAGGCAGTGGAGTCACTATTGATGGAAGTGTTTAAGAAAAGATGGGCATGTCACTTACGGCTATGTTGTGGTTGACACTGTGGTGATTGGTCACAGGTAGGACTTGATCACAGAGTTCTTTTCCAACCTAACTTATTCTGTGATTCACTTTCCAAGTGAACAAAACACATATATCCCCATGCCCCTCCTGTTACACAGTCTTCTCCTAACAGCATGGTCTCTTAATTCAAGATCTAATGCCTTCCTTTGATATTTTCCTGTCTTTTTACACATGTTGCTCATGAGACCTGTAAAGGAGAGGAGATCTGCGAAACCTGGCAAAAGGCAGTTTATTTTACTTAACTTAATGCACAGGATGGAAGGCTCAAAGGTATGTGCATTTGTCTGTACCTAGACACATGCACATATGTATCCGTGTCTGCATATTTTGCTTTTAGAATATTTTTTAAATGTACCCCTAAATGCTGACAATGTAAAACCAACCACCCTATGCAACTCTGGCAAGTTAGAAAGTGTAGGTTGGGCAGCCAGCACCAACCTTAATAACCAAAAATAACTTCCTTGGGTCTGAACCAAGTATTTTCTCATCAGTATGCAGCACAAGGGTGTAGGGTGAGGAAAATGAGGAGTGTGAGGACATAAAACAAACAGTAAAATGGAAAAATGTCACCTGTGCTCTGGCCTTCCCTTCTGCTTCTCACAGCCCACTCCAAGCAATGCAGTTGGGATAGGCGACAGGCTGTGCACAGAGCAGGGGTAGCACACATGCAGCTGAACACATCTGGTTAGCAGCTGCCTGGTTTTGTGCTGTGAGCCAGCCAACAACATCCACATTTCTAAGCCAGCCCTCTGCCATTGTTACAGCGTGGTTTATGACTTCACTTTTCCTTTGTAATAGGTTAATTCCTCTTCCCAACCGTACTGTTGTCACTCTTTCATCTTTGCCTCCCTGTAGCCTTCATTCACATGTGCGTACGTAGAGTCAGACTCAGGGTGATTGAAAGGAAATGGTTTGCATAGGAGAATTTGATGCAAGTACCTTTTCTGAAATGTTACACACCTTCCCATCTTAAGGTTGTTTCTGACAAAGTGAATCATATTTATTTAGGTGTGTAACAGTGGTTTGCAGTCCTGGGTTTGGCATGAAAGGGGAAAACTGTGACTTCAGTACTTCCACGTACAAAACAAGATGGATGTTGATACTACTTTTTTGCTAAAGATGTGGTTATTATAAGGAAGTGCAGCAAAGTAGATTAACTCCCTTTGTTAGGTTAGCCTCACTCAGGCAGGAGCAGCCCATCTGTCCTTCCTCTCTTCTCTATCATCCATGCCATCAAGAAAGGGGCTAGGGACAGTGTCCTGATCTATGTTTAGTTATTTAATAGACATGGTGGTAAGGAAAAAATTAATCCCCCAGTTATCGCCTGCTGCTGCTCTCAATTTAATTATCTCTGCTTTCCAATCCTGCTAAGAAACTGAGGCTTCAATGTAGCTGGAAGTCACTGGTTATAGCACAAGGAAGCTCAGATAAAGAGAAGAAAATTGCCAAAGGCAGACAGGTAAGGTGATCCATACAGAGGACAGAAAGAAAGATTAGAGAAGAAACTATTTCTGGGCTCTGGGGGTCACACTAGACAAAGAACAGGGACACAGCCATGGAAATACAGCTGTGCACATGGAAGATGTGAAAGACTGGCAAAGTCAAATTGCTTCAGAAGCAAAATTAATGCTGATTACTTGATGCAAGACATCACTCAAACCAATCAAATTGTTATTTTGGGAAATCATAAATTTGTATCCAGAGTCAGTTTGTCACTCATTAAAAACGTATAAGAATGATTAGAAAATTAACTTAATAAGTAAACCTTAACTTCTTTTTCATTTAACATCTTAAAATATAAGATGATCTCATCTGGCTCTTACATGACATCTGACCACATCACAGGCAATTGATTTTATTCTCATCCTTACTGCTAGCATTGGTCTCCGTCAAATTATTTCTTGTGTAAACAAGCTGAAGTCTCTCTGCCACCATCTTTATCTGGATGAGGAGTATTATATATACACCATTATGGAACCTCCATATTTCACTCTTTGCTTGCTTCCTGGGTCTGTTGTTACATAGACCATTTTCATCAGGCTTTTACAATTGAAAAGTTGATCATGCTAGAAAATACCCTGCTGGAGGCAATTCAGAGGTTGGTTTGGTGGATTTTCTTTGTGTACTGCATATCTGCACACTCAGTCTGGGAATCTAATTTTATGGCGCGACCAGGAAAGACAGTATTATTAAGCTACACAGAAGTCGGCTCAGTCATTACCAAAATGTCACTTAAAATATTTTTTAAATGGGGTTCTTAGGTGCATATTATTTTTTTTACTACCTAAGGACATCTTTTTCCCACAATCATATGCCTTTTTTTTTTTAGTGAAATATTCCTCTCTTTCTAAGAATTACCCCTGTAAAATTGCAATGGGTCTTTACATGGAAGAAATACAGATTATTCTGCATCTTTCAAAGGTAAACCATATTGGAGAAAAAAATTCTTCAGAAAACAAATTAAAAAAAAATATTTTAAAAGCCAAACCAACAATTTTTAAAAGAAAATTATTTCTAAGGGAAGTTACTGTAATATGAATGTAGCAGTGAATACACTTTACCTTTAAATTTTACTTTCCCTTACTTAGAGACACAAGTATTTGAAAAGCTGTTGAAATCTGTACTTCTTAAGCCTTCTTTTCAATAGAATAAGTACAAGAAACCCATGGGATTCAAGTATCCAACAGGTTAAGAGCAGTTTTATTTAATACATTGTCCTGCTTTGCTGAAAGGGAATGATGATCTCACCATTGGCACAAAAAGAGACCTATCTGATTTGCTTTTAGCTCATCCATGCTTCACAGTGCAATTCTCTATTTCTTCCTCTCCATATCTAGGAAAATAATAATAAATGCCACTGTGACACCTTTTCAGAAAGAGACAACATGGCTTAGAAGATGTCAGTACCTAATGAAGCATCTCAGCTCTACCTTATAAGCTGTGATTATCATGATCATTTTTACTGATACATATATGGATTTGACAGCTGCAGCTTTTTAGCCTTTTAAATAATCTGGTCAACAAAGTTGCTAGCAGTAGGTCAATGTAACCATTTCTTTCCAGATTTTCTAATGTTTTTTTTCATCTTATGGCTTCTCTTATGGGTATGTGTTCCTGCTTTCATGTAAGAAACAGAGCAGACTTGGAAGATATTCAGCAAACCTTGCTACAAACTCAGGAACATCTTATTACTTACTATATTTCATCATGGCAATGCATCATATAAGTAACACTGACAGAAAGGCTCTGACCTAAGAATTAAAGCAGAGACCAGAAGTATTGCTCATACTGCTTTCAGGTTATGAAAATATTTGTTTAATTGTAACTCACATATATCTTAAGATGACAGGAGTGATAACAAGCTGCTGCTGAGCTGGTGTGGGGAAGGGGAATGGTGCCGGAGCACACGCATCTAGTTTAGGCATGAAGGTACAAGCACTACAAACCTAGATAATTACAGAATAACTTAGGTTGGAAGGGAACCTAGGTTCAAGGCTGGTCAAGTTACATAGGCATCTATCCACCAAGGGTGTACTCTTATACTTGCAGGTGATGGCTTGCTCTTACTCTGCTTGGTTGACATTCGATTTGGGTCTAAATGGGACCTTATGTGAGTAACCACAACACTGAGTGAAATGTTTGAACATGTGATTCCCCTTAAGTATGCTGGTGGCCCTGGTGAATTTCAGTTGCCTCCAAAATATCCCCATGGAGATTTGTACTGAACTGATTGCACATGACAGCTGTGCAGTCTAACTCACAGCACAGGTGAACCACATCAGCAGTGTGTTAATTTGCACATAACAGAAGTCCCCAAAACACTGATTTATCCCCTTGATACAAAATTTTTCTGTTAATCTAGAAGATAAACCAGCAAATGATGTGTCACTCATCTAAAGGTTTTGTTTTACTTAGTAAAATTGAACCAATTGCTCCAGGCTGGAGATCTATAATGAGGCTTACTTTTGAAGAAATTTTGAAAATTGTTTTTCAGACCAAAAATGTTTGTGTTTGCGATATGTTTGGTTGGATTTCAGCTTGGTTCTGCCATTCTGCTGTATTGAGTACAACCTTTTCAGGAAAATAAGGGTCTGTCTGTTCTTTTCCATTTTGAAATCACGGTGTTTACCCCAACACCCAAGCACAAGATGCTACACAACTCTGAACCTGAATGCAGCAAGGTAAGGGCCGTAAATGATGACCACAAGGTAAGTGCCACAGGATTTGCACATTTGTGCTAGATGTTCATACCATGCATGAAATACCTTCCTAGACCCACACAGTGCTGATGGTAGGTCTTGCACCATGAGACACCAAATTCAAGTGAAAGTTAATGATTCACACTTACTTGTGTCTGTGCCTGTGCTTGTGTGTACAAAGAGATACTCACACATATAAAATAATAAATGCCAGCTCCATTTTTGCACCAATTTTTAGGTAACTCAGTTTTCTACAAATGCTGGTTTGTGCCTCATTCTGTAATCCACCTACAGATAGCCAACATGTAAAGAATCCTGGAAAACTGTCATAGCAACATTTCAGATTGCTTTGGGAAGACTGTGCAATATTGGTACCTTCTTTCAAAACTGACATCCAAAAAATCAAGTTTAACATCCAGGGCCTGTTCAGTACTTTTCTGAATCAGGGCCATTCACTATAACTGTCACTTGCTCTTGCTGCATGGCCTATTTTTAACCCATGAAATGCATTCTCAATAAAAATTGATAATATTGCATTTTCATTATGAATTGCCTCATGAACCTTCCCAAAATAATATACGTTCTCACCCTTTAACATGAAATGATAACATTATTTTCATTTAAGAAGAGCTAACAGACAACAGCTCTTTCACCTTTCCTGTCTTCTTTGTAAACAGATTTTTCCTGTAAGAAATCATAACATGAAATTCATTCCTGGAATAATGAGTACAACCCTGTGTCAGATTTCAAGGATCTTGTTTTCATTTTACAGTTACTGTACAAATGAAATAATTGTGAATGCCCAATGAATCAATACACTAAGTCAGAAGGTCTTTTAAATTATAAACAGTTCACCACTAAATTTATGACTACCTGCCAGCGTTTACATAGGGAAGCACAATAGATCAGCTGCTAATTAAACACCCAGATGAAGGAGATACAGTGAAAACATTCCCTTTTAGACAAGCTAGTGGCCCAGTTCCACAGGTCATTGTCCTGTCAGGTCTGTTGTCCAAAACATCAAAATCTTTTATCTTCAAATGGAACCAATTGATGAAATCACAAGGACAGTTCTAGTGCAAAGAGATTGCAGTATCGTTATTTAAATCATTCATTGTACATATTTGTCTACTTCAACAAAATCTCAAAAATGTCCTTTTCCCTCTTTTTTTCATCTCAAAACTGCTGTGACTCTATTGCAGCCCCAGACAGTGGGCAAACACTCCCTATAGAGTTGCCAGCATACCCACCCCTGCACAGTGATACTCTTGTTCCTGAAGCAGAAAGTTGTGGCCACAGCTCTGTTCCTCCAGACAATACATTCTCCAAGGAGAGCATTCGTCTTCTCCCACTGCTATTTGCACCCAGAAATGCCTGCCTGGAGTTTCATGTCCGTTCAGGATCAGCACTCAGCACCTTGCATGCTGTCCTTGCCACATATTGCCCAAAACCACACAGCTGCTCTGTGCTGTTAGACATAAAAAACCCAAAGCACTCAGAAGTCAAGGACTGTTATTATATTTTCTCATGGTTCTGCAAGAAGTTCAGGTTGGTCTACATTTGTGCTCATTATCAGGACTAAGTGTAAGAACTGCTATGCAGTTCTTAGAGCAATTATAATCTTTCTCTGCTTTTGACGGCAGATTTTCTATATTCAAAGCACATATAGAGAAATATTTTTGGTGGCTTTTTAAACATTTTTCTTTCAGTATTGACCCCAGTCATAGATTCATCTATTCAGTCACTTTCCAACTTGCATTTGTAAGGAAGGCAAAGAACCACTCACTGTTTGCTCATGGTCTTTTTTCACAATGTTTAGCCTGAGAGAGCACAAATATTCATGAAGAGTCTTTGGACAAGTTGAAGGGAAGCTGGCTGAAAAGGACACAAACACTGGAAAACACATTTGGGTTTTTTCATCCCATAGATCCAGCTGCTCTCAATTTAAAATTAGTGCATGTGTCCTTCTATGCTGCTGGACTCTTGCAGACAGCAACCATACATAATAGCATGTGTACCATTTCTCTTTTTTGCCCTCTTTTTCTCTCTCACATAAACCAAAACACAGACAGACAGAGACGCATACACACACACAGAGTAACAGCTTGTCAACAGCTTTAACAAAGTAAAATACAAATGATAATTAGAAACATGTGACCCTAGAAAAGCAGCACAGAAAGTAAAAGGTCATCTTTTTTCCAAATGACTTAATTAAAAAAGCCTGGAGTGTTGGCTACAATATATTGGTTTTACACAGATTTTTAACATAGACTTCCTGTTTTAAAACAATGCAATTTATTGGTCATAAAGGAAAAAAAAAAAAAAAAAAAGGAAAACAAAAAATGCCTGGTATTTAATACTGGTAAAATTAGGCTTTACAACACCTGTCTCAAGAAATCACCAGCCTTTTAGATCTATCAACAGAGCACTGTGCATTTGTCATCCTGTAATGACCATAAAGAAGCCAGCAGCAGGACAGCTGCCAACCCGTGAGAGAGCCTGAAGAGACACCCCAGTGTCTCTCTGGAGAGAGACACTCCTCACATGGAGGAAGCAGGCACAGGTGGCTTCACAACCCTTGCCTGTATCATCCAGCTGGAGCACCCTCACCTTGGATGAGCCAAAGGCAGCATGCAGAGGAGGGGGAGGGACAATGGAGTGAGATGGAAAGGAGTTGGAGGCATTAAGAAATGCAGAAAAATATAGAAAAAGGAAGGTAGGAGTCTTTGTGCAAGAAAAGGAATGGATGAGTAATTCTTGCCCAGGGTCATCTAAAAAGAAGATCATGGGCTACAGCCAAGGGCTTTCCCCAGCTTAATTTCACCTACTCACTTCTTACTCCACATTCTTGTTTAATAATTTTCTTTGTTCTAGTGAACATGCCATTTATTCCTGCAAAACTATTAATCCTAACTTATTCATTGTTTAGAGAAGCTATATTTAGTTTCAGATAAATCAAACTTCTCAGGCTTGTCAGTTTTAAACAGTTTAATTATGGCAGCTATTCCCACACTGTAGGGCTTGTCCCCACCACAGTGGGAGTGCAGGGGGGAGCTGCAAAACCAGCTCAGGACAGCAGTGAGGGGAGGACATGAGCTGGCTCCAAGTATGGAAGTAGGATAACCAACATATTGTGTGTTTGGACTGAGCTAATTAAAGAGACGGAAAGAGTTCATGAGGGAAGAAAGAGCTAGAGAAAATATCTTGGGAAGTACTGAGTTAAAACCATACTCTGCATTATTAAAGGCAGTCTATGCACGTTTCTGTATCTTTAGCTGAAGAGAAGACCAAGCCTTCATATGGAAGAGAGGTTTAAAGTTGGGCAGCCATTGTAAAGGTGGGAGGGATGTAAAGTTTGAGTTTCTACATCCCTGGGGGCTTAGAATTTCTCTGCTCATAATGGTTTCATTGGGAATCAATGGCATTGCCCATTTCTCAGGCAGTCTCTGTGTCCCATAGGACTGAGCTGGATGAAGCAGTATGGAAAAAACATATATGCTGTGTATGTAGTGAGCTGCTTCACCATTTTTTCCAAGAGTCTAAAAGCATGTGATCTTCATTGAAAACTGCAGATGCCAAGTTTAGAGCTTTACATTCAAAGTATGTTGGAAAGTCTGTAATGAAAAAAAAAAAAAAAAAAAAAAAAAAAAAAAAAAAAGGGATTTTTTTGGGAAAAAAGGGAAATTTTGGAAAAGTCTTAAAAAAAAAAAAAAAAAAAAAAAAAAAAAAAAAGGAAGAAAGAGGCATTTACTTGGTAAAAAAGCATAATATTTCCTTCATTCCATTGTTCTGAAATGAGTACGTAGATTTCATTCAGCAGTTTATTTGTGCTGGTTTGAAAAGAATAAACATCAGATTTTTACTGTTAAAGGTAATTTTATTATTAAAGCCACTGAAAATAGGGTTTCAAAAATATTAGAATCTAACAATAGTAGCACTGTAGAATCTAACAATAGTAGTATTGTGTATTAATAATGGTTTCCTCATGGTAATACTTTTAGTGATACTGAGTATCTCACCCATAGTTAGACAAGGACATTCAGATACATTTGATGCTTACAATAAACATCTCAGAATGAAAAAGAGACGCACTGGAAAGATACCATATCATTTGCAATACAAGTTATGTGAACACTTAAGGTTAGAGCGTGACAATTATCATTTTCCCTGTATCACACTGAAAATGTAGACATTATCCACAAATCTCTTTTTTTTTTTTTTTCTCCATATATGCAAAGGGTACCAAGACCTACCAAGGCAGAATCAGGCCCTTGTAAAATATTCACACCCTCACGGGGTTGTATGTTGATCTAGGGAGAACAGGTCAGTAAGATGTTACTTGGTTTCAAAGACTGAAAGGTACTAATTTTATCTGCCAGTTAATCCATCAGATCACAAGGAGACTGAGGAAATGCTTTTATCTTTAAAATGACAGGCATTAATAATGTTACTAGAATTTCCCTTATATATAACTTTAATATTTTCAAGACTTGTAAATGTCTGTACAATTGGAAAGTTTCTGAAATATGAAAGGCAATGTCCCTTTCAGAGTTACTAGCATTGCCAGCATGGGTGTGGGAAGATGAAATATGCTCTCAGGGAAAAGAAAATGTTGGACAACAGAAAGGAGAGTTATATCATATAGGCATTCATAGTGACAGCATTGTAGCTGGTTCTGTAAAGAGAAAGTCCAGCTGTGGAGTGGGGTTGCAGCCACCTTTCCCACTCACAGGTATGAAAAAACATGAGTTTTAAAACAACAATTTGACCTTGCAAACGCTCTGGGAAACTTGCAAGATGAAGTCCAGAGCAAGAAGTCTGGAAAGCCTAAGCCACAAGCTCTAAGTATGGGCATGAAAAGAAATGTCTGACCTGTCTAATCAGACCATCACAGCCTCTGCATCACAGCCTCTGTATCACAGCCTTTCTTCACCCTTCCTCAGAAAAGGTTCTGGAAACCAACAGCTACTTAAAAAAAATAGATGAAAAAAGGACTCTATTGGGATTGCAGGTCATGTTTTCATAATCTCAGGTTAATAGGATGCCAATCTCCTCTCTGCCCCAGGACAAGAAAGAAATATCAGAAAAGAGCCACTTCTTTTTATGTACAGGCTATTAAAGGAAGTTCCACATTCTGTACTTCTGATGTACATTTGCTTGGACCACATCAGCTCATGACAAGAACATGATAAGCACAATCTGCATTTGTGCTTACTCAAGCTTCTAACAATTGCCTAACAGGGTGCCAACATGCATCTCAGTTGGATGAAACTGGAGGAAGCACGCCACAATCTGAAACAAAATTAATCATTCCCTGAACTACTCCAAGAACATTTTTCTCCTAATGTACCTGAGAATTACTAGGAAAAAATGTACCTTATGGGCAGAAAATAGTGCAGCAATGAGTTACTTGGACATCCTTGCGGGTAATACTTACTGGCCATGTACTGAGCATTTAGCAGCCTGTCATTACTCTTTTGCTCTTTTCTTCCCAGGCTAATGGAATTCCTGGGAGCAGTTCAGTAATGGAGCTCCACAGGAAGTTAGTGTCCCTGCTTTTTTGTCTTCATACCTTACTTAATCATCTCTTTACTATAGGACCTATGTTAGCTATCTCATATAGGAGCTGAATCTCTGCCAAACTATGGCAGAGCTCAGAGGGTGGGGAAGACAGATCACAGAAACAGCAACCCACACAACTTCTTGTTTTTGCAGCGTGAATTAGTCACTACCACCCCACACCTGCTTCTCTTTAAAAATCAATGAGAAAAAATATCCCAGTAAAATGATACAGGTGAACAACTAGATCTATGTATTGAAGTTCATGTAACCTGAACTTCTACTTTTTATGATAATTTTCATTAGTATCACATTAGTACAGCACAGAGATTTTTATGACAGCAACAGTAATTCATTGCCTTTGTTAAAGGTAATTTGAAAGTGTGCATAGAACAGATCTGTAGAAAATCTACAGGATATTCCATTTGGTTTTTATGATTCAAGCTCACTGTAGACTACAGTCACAATTTTCCATTTCTGGTGGAAATACTACAAGCTATTTTTTTTATTAACTATGATGTGCAGATATGGAAACTGAAGGTTACCCATTCTCATTTTCAGTCACCTGCTTTCTTTCCCTTTCACACATATGCTTCATTGATCTGAATTCTACATTAATTTTCATCAGAAAACGGATTTAGTTAATCACAGAAAGTTGCTTATTCCAAAATGGAAAGATTTTTGCTTTGTTTGGCAGTGGGATGCAGTTTTAACACTGGGTTTTCAGAGTCCATATTTCATAAGCTAACTGGCTGATTTGAGTGAGGCAATATGAGCAGAGAGGCAATAGAATATGCACAAACATATATAAAATATGCACAAACTTCTATAAAATGAAGTTATTGTAATATAAGTTGGCTTATTACCTCACTATCATATTTACAAAGTTTATTTCTTCACAGACATCCTACGTACAAAATAATTCCTTACGTTCCTCTTACTCTAAAGCTGTGGAATTTTTCTTCTCAGCAAACACCAAACCAGAACACTGACAGTCTTTCATTACTGTCTGATCATTAACACAACCTGGAGGGTTTGCAGGATATGTACACGTCACAAACTTATTTGTCCTGACCCATTAGAACCCCAAAACACTGGTTCTGCACTAACATGAAATACTGAGTGCCAGCCTCAGTAAGATACATCCCAGATCCAGGCTGGACTAGCAAGTGTCATGCTTGTGGCTGGCAAAGAAGGAAATGCTGCAAAGGTTATCTGTGCCTCAAAGGCAACTCCAGACCCAGGAGCTTGCTTTCTGAAACTGTTGCCTGGGGACTGCCGAACATGTATATTGTGACTGCAGGTGTGAAGCTCAGAAGTGTAGCATGCAAGAAACCGAGCTCTCACTAGGAGCTGGTAGGAGAGTAATCCAGAAGAAAATCTTCCTTTTCAATTTTTTCATTATATAACCAATTCAAATGGCTATATTTCTCACCTGCTGGGAAATCAAACACAGAGGCAGTTCCTGGACTGTATAAAAACTGTCACCCAGAAGGTGCAGGAGACTGGGAGGGAACTGGGGGAACCCTGTCAATACACCCACAGGGAAATAAACTGGGAAGCTGCTCCAGAGCATAATAAGTGTAGCAGAGTAATCTTCTTGCAAATCTACAGTGGGTGGGGGTACAGCTCTTGTCCCATGAACATATCCGGCTTTGATAGAATGTGTTTAGAGCCTACATTTTGGAGGGCTGTTCCAGGTCTCTCCACTCTCTATGGAGAAGTGAAGAAAAATTCTTGATTCTGTATATGCAGATAGAAACACGTGTGAAACACAAATTTATGGATGCTGGACAGCTATCAGGAAATGGTGTCTTCACACATTACCAAAGGTTATAGTCCAGCAACAATAAAATACCCCACCAAAATTGATCTCTGAAGCTACTCCAGTATGTTGCTCCACAGCTTCAAATAGTTGTGTACAAAAGTGTGGAGTGTGGCATCAGGAGAGCAGGAGGCCCTAAACTTGACTTTGATTTTTTAGACCCATAGAAAGACAATAAGTAATTTTTGTAAGCTTTGCAAGGGGCAGGCAGCACTGCCTTGCACAGGAAAGATCAGCAGGACAGTGTTGAAACTTCTGAAACTCATAATAATTGCTAAAACAAGATCTCCCTGTTGTTTTAGCTTCAGACTAAGACTAAAAGGTAGATGTTATCTTCCTTATTATCTTATGGATGTCCTGATATCTGGCCTGGGGAAGACATGGGCAAAACCAAAGGCAAAATCTTTGTGTCATATAGCTGGTATAGCTGGTGAATCATATTTTCTGGGAGTTGTCTGGCGCCACTGCCATGCTGGTCAGTGGCTGGCATTGCAGAGACCAGCAACTACCCTAAATCATTGCAGTACGTGACAACAATACTTGCATCTCAGAAGGGGAGGAGGTCCTGTTCCAGAGCAGCACAGATATACCTCTTTTTTTTATTTAATAAGTGATCCAGAAAATATGTCTTCTCACAGGAATATGGGGTTGGCCAACTCACCAAGCTCAAAGGCTTGCAGTAGCCCACTGGGGGCTGGCACATTCTCCACAGAAGGGACTGCTTGGAGCTCAGCAACCCCATACAAATAGCCAGAAATTACCTTGTTGAGCACATTGCTCTCATTTTGGACACATGCAACCAAAATGACCTGCAGAAGTGCTGCTTCTCTCACCCCTCCCAGCAATGCCCTTATGGCTTGCTACTTAGGGTAGGGGAGGAACTGGAGTTCTCAGAAGCATCAAGCATCTGCCTAACTGCTTTTACAGCCACAGACCAAAGGTAGGATTTTGCAGTAAGTATCTCCTTTGTAAATTCAACCCTGAATTTTTTTCTGAGGAATTGTTTGATTATGTTTACCAGGCCAGCCTGTGGCCTTTCCTGAGAAACAGACTTGAGAAAAGGTGTACGGGTGCTGAACAAGAATCTCAACTTTTAAAAGAAAAAAATCTTCAAAGTTATTTCCTTAGTGTTATTTGAATCAAACAGCATTTTACTGAGACAAATGACAGCTTGACTGAAGCAAGCTATGTTACATGCACAAGTTACAGCTTGTTAATATTAAGAATTATGTCTTTCTGAATGACAGGTAAAAACCTCTTTTGCAACATTGTATGGCTCAGAAAGAAGCGTTTTCTTCTTTTGGCAAGAATTTAGGTCTATTGTTGAATCAAAAATCACAGAATGGTGTGGGTTGGAAGGGGCATTAAAGATCATCTCATTTGCAACTTCCCTGCCATGGGCAGGAACACCTTCTGCTACACCAGGTTGATCAGAGCACCATCCAACCTGGCCTTGAACACTTCCAAGGATGAGACACCCACAATTTATCTGGGCTACCTCTGCCAGTGCCTCACCACACTCTCAATAATGAATTTGTCCCTAATAGCTGACATAAACCTATCCTTTTTTAGCTTGAAGCTATTTCCTTTGTTTTATCATTCTTGTCAAAATTTCCTCTCCAGCTGTCTTATAGCCGCTTTAGGCACTTGAAGGTATTCCACCATCTCTCTGGAGCCTCCTCTTTTCCCAGCTGAACAACCTCTTCACAGGAGAGGTGCTCTAATAATGTTTCATGCTAGGGAATTACAATATCATCATCATAATTTATTAGAGGCGGTAACGAATTCCTAATTATCATTAATAGGCTTCTGAAAAAAAATCTTTCTTTCCACTAAGTTTGTTTTTTATTTTTCCTCTGAGGCAGAACTTAATATTTACATGTAGATCAAATAACTCTTAATTTTTCTTGTTTGCTGTTTTGGTTTTGTGTTTTTTTTCAGACAGACTGGCAACTCATCATTTTTGGTATTTTTAGAGCATTTGCTATACTTTTAAAATCTTCACTGGTCCTTTTAATCACTTAGAAAGTGGGGTTCTTTTACTTTAAAGCTAAATAAAATTTTGTTCCAAATCAAGCCTTTATAGATTAAGATCCATATACAAAATCTCGTGTATCTGCATCTAGAATTCTCTGCTTGGGATGAGTTGCACAGGATGGTTTGACTTTTGTGGTTTTCAACATTTTTGAAACTGATTTTCAAAACTAACTACCTGGACAGTCATTAATACAATTATTCAGTTTCTATAGGTAACTGCAATATTTCAATATGAAGACTCAGGGGTCACTTCTGTTTTGTTTAATATGACAGGGCAAAATCCAATTGATTTCCATAGCAGGAGCAGACTAAGAGCAAGTGCCCATTCAACTCTCATAACTGGATAAATCTTAAATCTTAAAAGTAAGGCTTCATTCATATAAGCTCACTTTATTAGCATGCTTCTAAATTACAGCTATCTGGTGCTTCCCTTGAGTTTTGTAAAACTGCACCATCATCTCAAAACATCTTTACCACTTCTTATGAAATGTGTAGGCCAGTGTCCTATTGTACTAGACACAAGATATGCAGACATCAGTCATGGCACAAAAAACAAAAAAAAACAAAAAAAAAAAAAAAACTGTAAATTTTTATTATTCATGTTTTTCTTTTCTCCAAATTTGCCCCATCTTATTTACAGCTAAATTTAAGTCTCCATGTTCTCCATAAGCATAGTTCAATTTATTCCACCAGCCAATTTAAGTGTACAACCTTATCTGAAATATGTCCTAGATCAGCTTAAGATATTCTAGATCAGCATAAGATACTTGGAATGAAAAATCAAGAGATTTAGGCTTATTTATTTTTTTCTTTGAAAAGAACAACACAGTGAATTTGAAAAAGCTCATCTAACTTGAAGTCTTGACTTTGCCAAAAATTCCTTTTGTTCTGTTGGGAATTAATTTCATTTCTCACCAACTCTGCTTCCTATCATTGAAGGGTTTTTCTATCTTTTTTCTCTCCCATGTGTTTTGATCCTTAACACTTCCTTGGCCGCCTGCTGTCTCTAATAATATTAATATTTCCAGATGCCAATGTAATACAAGTAATAACCACAGATTTCATACAATTTCTGCTGTGGCAGCATGGGATGGACTAAGTCTGATGGGTTTATACCAAGGTCACATGGGGCTTTTGTGTAATGAGATGCTTTGGGAGAAAAAGAAATAGTACTGCTTTATGAACATTTGTCATCAGCCAAAGCCTGTAAACTCTGAATATCTTAGCTTCTCTGTCTATATT